>NC_041389.1:567422343-567428434 GCF_002162155.2 Triticum dicoccoides | reverse complement strand
CACGACGCACGAAACGCCTCTGCCCGATCCCCACTCCCCCCTCGCTCCTCTCACTCCCTCATCTCTCCCTCCCCCCGATCCAGATCGGATCGGGGCTGGCCCCGTGGCCGTCGCCCTGTGCCGCCTCGCAGGCCCCCTGCCCTCGTCCTCGCGCCCCCGTCCCCTCTCCCTCGACGACTCCTCTCGCTGTGCCGACCGCGACCGCGCCCTCGACGTCTGACGCCGCCCCGTCATCATCTCCTCCCCGCCGGTCCTCACCGACCCACGCCGCACCCGAGGACCCTGCGCCGCCCCGATGCCACTGGAGTCGCCTTCGCCCCGCAGCCCCGGCGCCTCCCCGAGCAGTCTTTAGCACAACTTCAGGGCCCCGGTGAGGCCCCGTCCACCCCTCCTCCGCTTCCCCTCCGTCCCGGGACGCACCGCCGCGCTCACTGGCCGTCCTCGCCTCGCCCGCGACCGCGCTGGCCGCCGTGGCCTCGCCGCCGCTGGGCACAGCCCTGGCCGGCCTCGCCTCCCCTCGCGTGGTGGGCGCCTAGGCACGCCCCCGCACCCACCTGCGCCGAACCCCGCTCGTGTTTCCCCCTGTTGCTGCCGGCGAGCCCGCGTCCCACCGCGCCATGGCCGGAGCCTCGCCGCGCCGCGGCGGCCTTCGTCCGCCGCGCCCCCTCGCCAGTCCCGTTCGGCCGGATGCCCGACGCACGCCCTTCGCCCGTTACGCCCGTATACCCAGCGCCCGCGTGCCCGTGCCCGTTAAGGCCCCTGGGGCCTATGACAGATGGGCCCCATGCCCATAACGTTTTACAAATTTTTTTTTATTAAAAATAAATAAATAAATGATTTAATAAAATTAATTATTAATTAATTAATTATCTAATGAATTAATTAAGTTAATTAATCCGGTTTAATTAATTTAATTAACTAGGTAGGTTAATTAAATAGTAATTATATTGACTAATCTATTATTAACCTAAACAGACAATGACAGGTGGGTCCCACTGGACCCACATGTCAGGTTGACAAAGTCAACTCGGTTGACTGCTGACGTCAGCAAGACATCATGCTGACGTCATTAATCCATTTTTCGAATTAATTAAATAATTAATTAAATTCCAGAAATTAATAAAATCTTTAGAAAATCATATCTTTTAATCCGTAACTCGGATTAAAATGTTTTCAACATGAAAGTTGCTCAGAACGACGAGACGCTTCCGGATACGCAGTCCGTTCGTCCGCCACACCCCCCTAACCTATCGAACCCGCAACTTTCCCCCTCCGGCTCCTCTGCCCGAAAACACGAAACACCGGGAATACTTTCCCGGGGGTTTTCCCCCCCTTCATCGGTATCACCTACTACCGCGTTAGGGCACACCGAACACCGCGTATTGCCTTGATATATTTTGTGGTGCTTTGTTTGCTCTGTATTCATTATTTCTTCCCCCTCTTCTCTCCGGTAGACTACGAGACCGACGCTGCTGCTGACCAGTTCGACTACGGAGTTGGCGACCCCTCTCTCTTGCCAGAGCAACCAGGCAAGCCCCCCCCCCCCTTGATCACCGGATATCGCCTATTCTCCTCTAAACTGCTTGCATTAGAGTAGTGTAGCATGTTACTGCTTTCGTTAATCCTATTCTGATGCATAGCCTGACATTGTCGCTACATCTGTTGATACCTTACCTGCAATCCTAAATGCTTAGTATAGGATGCTAGTTTATCATCATTGGCCCTACATTCTTGTCAGTCTGCCTTGCTATACTATCGGGCCGTAATCACTTGGGAGGTGATCACGGGTATATACTATACATACATACATACTATACAGATGGTGACTAAAGTCGGGTCAGCTCATTGAGTACCCGCAAGTGATTCTGACGAGGGGGCTGAAAGGACAGGTGGCTCCATCCCGGTAGAGGTGGGCCTGGGTTCCCGACGGCCCTCGACTGTTACTTTGTGGCGGAGCGACAGGGCAGGTTGAGACCACCTAGGAGACAGGTGGGCCTGGCCCTGTTCGGCGTTCGCGGATACTTAACACGCTTAACGAGATCTTGGTATTTGATCTGAGTCGGCTACGAGCCTATACGCACTAACCATCTACGTGGGAGTAGTTATGGGTATCCCGACATCGTGGTATCAGCCGAAGCACTTCAGACGTCAGCGACGGAGCGGCGCGCGCCTAATTGGACTGGAACGCCACTCGGCTAGGTCTGCTTTCGGCCGCGTACGCAACGTGCAGGTGTGCTATGGGCGATGGGCCCAGACCCCTGTGCGCTTAGGTTTAGACCGGCGTGCTGGCCTCTCTGTTGAGCCTAGGTGGGGCTGCGACGTGTTGATCTTCCGAGGCCGGGCATGACCCAGGAAAGTGTGTCCGGCCAAATGGGATCGAGCGTGTTGGGTTATGTGGTGCACCCCTGCAGGGAAGTTAATCTATTCGAATAGCCGTGATCTTCGGTAACAGGACGACTTGGAGTTGTACCTTGACCTTATGACAACTAGAACCGGATACTTAATAAAACACACCCTTCCAAGTGCCAGATACAACCGGTGGTCGCTCTCCCTCAGGGATATGAGGAGGGGATCGCCGGGTAGGATTATGCTATGCGATGCTACTGGAGATGCTACTTGGAGATGCTACTTGGAGGACTTCAATCTACTCTCTTCTACGTGCTGCGAGGCGGAGGCTGCCAGAAGCGTAGTCTTCGATAGGACTAGCTATCCCCCTTTTATTCTGGCATTCTGCAGTTCAGTCCACCGATATGGCCTCCTTACACATATACCCATGCATATGTAGTGTAGTTCCTTGCTTGCGAGTACTTTGGATGAGTACTCACGGTTGCTTTCTCCCCCCTTTTCCCCCCTTTCCTTTCTTTCTGGTTGTCGCAACCAGATGCTGGAGTCCAGGAGCCAGACGCCACCGTCGACGACGACCCCTACTACACCGGAGGTGCCTACTACTACGTGCAGCCCGCTGACGACGTCCAGGAGTAGTTAGGAGGATCCCAGGCAGGAGGCCTGCGCCTCTTTCGATCTGTATCCCAGTTTATGCTAGCCTTCTTAAGGCAAACTTGTTTAACTTATGTCTGTACTCAGATATTGTTGCTTCCGCTGACTCGTCTATGATCGAGCACTTGTATTCGAGCCCTCGAGGCCCCTGGCTTGTATTATGATGCTTGTATGACTTATTTATGTTTTAGAGTTGTGTTGTGATATCTTCTCGTGAGTCCCTGATCTTGATCGTACACATTTGCGTGCATGATTAGTGTACGATTAAATCGGGGGCGTCACAAGTTGGTATCAGAGCCGACTGCCTGTAGGAATCCCCCTTTCCAACTCCTTGGCCGAAGTCGAGTCTAGACGTTGAAAAACTTTTACTAACATGGCTGTGTGGCCCATGGGCCCACGTCGCCATCGGGTGGTATTAGGATCTTTTACTCCTCGACCTTTACTCTGGGACGCTGATCTCTCCTCTATTCAGGTTAAATGAAGTTTACTAAATCTAACAATAGGATCTCGTTATCACTTTCACCCGGAGAGCCCCTTGTTACTGATGATCGTCTGCTGCACCAGAAGACCCTGAAGATACTCTCCGCTGTTAACCCGAGAACTTGTGTTCATCGCGTTTGCAATTCCCCTTCCACCACAAACCCTTATGGATAACTACTTGCAGTTGTTATTCTTACATTCATCCCCAGTTGGTCTTGTTATTACAAGATAACCTGAAAACTCGTCGTTGTTTCGATAATCCTTTGAGCTTACTGCCTTGCTGTTCTTTGTCACCTGAATACCCCTACGGTTAATTATTGCAATTATCGAGTATCCGCTCATCCCCAGTTGTTCATGAGTTTCACAAAAGTCTTCGAAATATTATTCGATCTTCTGAAAATCCTTTGGAGCCTTTGGCTCTTGAAATTCTTGCTTGCTCGCATTATGGTTAGTCCCATAAGTCTCGTAGTCTTATTGACATTCCTTGTCATTATCATTTTGGGTCTATTGACTCAATATGTTTGCGAATACACGCAATCATCATTGATCCTTATAAATTACTTTTCCGACTGAGCTGCCATTCTTTTAACTGGAATTGGTTCTCGACCAATCGAATTGTCTTTGATTGTACCCTAAGGCTATTCAACTTATCCACCCCTAATCAGAGCATTGCTTCTGATCCCTTGATTTGGGAATCATAATTCCTTTGCATTTGACAATTGAGTTAGTCAGTTGTTTCTATAATCCGGTGCACTTGCATTCCTTCTTCCTTTGATAGAGTATCGATACCCACACCAGCTCCGTTGTGGACCATCGGTTCCTTTGTTGGATTTTATGTCCTTCATAATTAATCACCTTGTGAGCTCTTTCCCCTGATACATAATGCCTTTGGTACATTGTATCCTCTGCTTGACCAACAATGCTCTACTTTCGAGCTTGTATTAATTACCCCGAAGTTTGTGGTATATGTTCGTAAGATGCCCGGATGGGTTGAACCTATGCCTTCCTTAATATGCGTGAACTCGGAAGATTTCACGAGTCATACTCATCTGGTATTTCACCAGGTAAAATTTCAACGCTATAACTTCATCGAAAGCGAGAAGTGAATGAAAGGGTATGCATTGGAGAAGTGGGAGTCGACCTTGAACTTTGTGTTCATGCCCATGGACGCGATGTATATCCTATCCTGGAAGCTTCTTGTAATAATAGCTACTTCCTTGATATAATATCCTTTGGTTTCGTTGAATTGATCCTTTGCAATCATGGTCCCGACCATATGTTCTTCCTTGATCCAATTCCCGGGCAAGTTTAAGCACTTGTCTTCTGTGGATCAATACCCCAGTCCAACCCTTACTTTGATCTACCGTCGAGTATTACCCCCCTGGTATCTCGAGATTATCACAAAACTTCATAACTTCTTATGAGTTCTCCATCGAGTGCTACCTTCCCACTGATTCCAATTTTTCACGGGCTCTGAGTTATTAAGCACTCATAGACACCGGTAACTGAACCGAGTCCGCACTACGATTCAACAACTCTTTAGTAAGCTTCTATAAGTACGAGTTTGTACCCGATCACGCCATTCCTAGCCTATTTGGCTATATCATTGTCGTGATGATTTTAATTGTGCTACCCGGTCCTTCTTCTCGGAGCACAATTTTCGACGATGAACTAACCTTACGTCGATCCTCATCGTCATACCATTTCGCCTTGAACAACAAGCTTGGTTTCGAGTTGTGTCGTACCCTTGGTTCCAATAACCTTTCACTTCATCATTACTTTGACTTGATGTCGTCGCCGATCGATTACATCTTCATGAACTCTCGCGACAAAGGTATCGTGATCATCAACATTCTGAGCTCATCCAGGATATCAATTGAATTCATGATGAGAAATACCATCCTTGCCCTCGATGAATTGTATTATCATCGACCACTTTATTGCCTTCCCACCAACACAAGCTTGTTCATGCTTGGTGTTATACCTTGAGTTCCTTGCTATCCAGCAATTGTTCTTCTTTACCTTGGAGTATTACCATCCTTTATGTCAAGAATGTTCTGAGAATTGTTCCACCTCTTGAGAATTCTTGACATAGAAATACTTCTCACCATCACCATTCTCTCTTGGTCCCCGTGTTAATTCCAACAAGTGAAGGGTGTTGTTTGGGTTCTTTCCTTCTAGCAACCCTATTTTTTTTGTTAATGGTCGAAAGTTCATTCTTAGGCTATTGATTATTGAATCACCATTATGACATTGGTCGTGCAACCCAACCCACATTTCGGGCGCACCTTTCAACCAATGTTAATTGCGTATGTTTACCTCGAGCATACTTCCTTATATCATTTGATCTGACAAATGTTATCTCCTTGTTCACTTAATTGTGGAAATCCATCTTTTGGGAATCTCGGTGAATTGCCGTTGAGTTCACCAGACACCTCCTTGTCCTCTCCTTGGTTTAATGATGAACTATTGCTTCAGAAACCCGCTCCCATAGTTCATTTCTCGAGAATCTTGCAATGTCATTTCGTCGATTTGTGTTGCACCTTTTCCTCTCGGACCCCCTGAGTCTGAGGTATCATGACACCAATTGGATATGAATCTCGGTCAGATATGA
>NC_041389.1:567398655-567419351 GCF_002162155.2 Triticum dicoccoides | reverse complement strand
CGTGGCCTCGCCGCCGCTGGGCACAGCCCTGGCCGGCCTCGCCTCCCCTCGCGTGGCGGGCGCCTAGGCACGCCCCCGCACCCACCTGCGCCGAACCCTGCTCGTGTTTCCCCCTGTTGCTGCCGGCGAGCCCGCGTCCCACCGCGCCATGGCCGGAGCCTCGCCGCGCCCCCTCGCCAGTCCCGTTCGGCCGGACGCCCGACGCACGCCCTTCGCCCGTTACGCCCGTATACCCAGCGCCCGCGTGCCCGTGCCCGTTAAGGCCCCTGGGGCCTATGACAGATGGGCCCCATGCCCATAACGTTTTACAAAAATCTTTTTATTAAAAATAAATAAATAAATGATTTAATAAAATTAATTATTAATTAATTAATTATCTAATGAATTAATTAAGTTAATTAATCCGGTTTAATTAATTTAATTAACTAGGTAGGTTAATTAAATAGTAATTATATTGACTAATCTATTATTAACCTAAACAGACAATGACAGGTGGGTCCCACTGGACCCACATGTCAGGTTGACCAAGTCAACTCGGTTGACTGCTGACGTCAGCAAGACATCATGCTGACGTCATTAATCCATTTTTCGAATTAATTAAATAATTAATTAAATTCCAGAAATTAATAAAATCTTTAGAAAATCATATCTTTTAATCCGTAACTCGGATTAAAATATTTTCAACATGAAAGTTGCTCAGAACGACGAGACGCTTCCGGATACGCAGTCCGTTCGTCCGCCACACCCCCCTAACCTATCGAACCCGCAACTTTCCCCCTCCGGCTCCTCTGCCCGAAAACACGAAACACCGGGAATACTTTCCTGGGGGTTTCCCCCCCCTTCACCGGTATCACCTACTACCGCGTTAGGGCACACCGAACACCGCGTATTGCCTTGATATATTTTGTGGTGCTTTGTTTGCTCTGTATTCATTATTTCTTCCCCCTCTTCTCTCCGGTAGACTACGAGACCGACGCTGCTGCTGACCAGTTCGACTACGGAGTTGGCGACCCCTCTCTCTTGCCAGAGCAACCAGGCAAGCCCCCCCCCCTTGATCACCAGATATCGCCTATTCTCCTCTAAACTGCTTGCATTAGAGTAGTGTAGCATGTTACTGCTTTCGTTAATCCTATTCTGATGCATAGCCTGACATTGTCGCTACATCTGTTGATACCTTACCTGCAATCCTAAATGCTTAGTATAGGATGCTAGTTTATCATCATTGGCCCTACATTCTTGTCAGTCTGCCTTGCTATACTATCGGGCCGTAATCACTTGGGAGGTGATCACGGGTATATACTATACATACATACATACTATACAGATGGTGACTAAAGTCGGGTCAGCTCATTGAGTACCCGCAAGTGATTCTGACGAGGGGGCTGAAAGGACAGGTGGCTCCATCCCGGTAGAGGTGGGCCTGGGTTCCCGACGGCCCTCGACTGTTACTTTGTGGCGGAGCGACAGGGCAGGTTGAGACCACCTAGGAGACAGGTGGGCCTGGCCCTATTCGGCGTTCGCGGATACTTAACACGCTTAACGAGATCTTGGTATTTGATCTGAGTCGGCTACGAGCCTATACGCACTAACCATCTACGTGGGAGTAGTTATGGGTATCCCGACGTCGTGGTATCAGCCGAAGCACTTCAGACGTCAGCGACGGAGCGGCGCGCGCCGAATTGGACTGGAACGCCACTAGGCTAGGTCTGCTTTCGGCCGCGTACGCAACATGCAGGTGTGCTATGGGCGATGGGCCCAGACCCCTGTGCGCTTAGGTTTAGACCGGCGTGCTGGCCTCTCTGTTGAGCCTAGGTGGGGCTGCGACGTGTTGATCTTCCGAGGCCGGGCATGACCCAGGAAAGTGTGTCCGGCCAAATGGGATTGAGCGTGTTGGGTTATGTGGTGCACCCCTGCAGGGAAGTTAATCTATTCGAATAGCCGTGATCTTCGGTAACAGGACGACTTGGAGTTGTACCTTGACCTTATGACAACTAGAACCGGATACTTAATAAAACACACCCTTCCAAGTGCCAGATACAACCGGTGGTCGCTCTCCCTCAGGGATATGAGGAGGGGATCGCCGGGTAGGATTATGCTATGCGATGCTACTGGAGATGCTACTTGGAGATGCTACTTGGAGGACTTCAATCTACTCTCTTCTACGTGCTGCGAGGCGGAGGCTGCCAGAAGCGTAGTCTTCGATAGGACTAGCTATCCCCCTTTTATTCTGGCATTCTGCAGTTCAGTCCACCGATATGGCCTCCTTACACATATACCCATGCATATGTAGTGTAGTTCCTTGCTTGCGAGTACTTTGGATGAGTACTCACGGTTGCTTTCTCCCCCCTTTTCCCCCCTTTCCTTTCTTTCTGGTTGTCGCAACCAGATGCTGGAGTCCAGGAGCCAGACGCCACCGTCGACGACGACCCCTACTACACCGGAGGTGCCTACTACTACGTGCAGCCCGCTGACGACGTCCAGGAGTAGTTAGGAGGATCCCAGGCAGGAGGCCTGCGCCTCTTTCGATCTGTATCCCAGTTTGTGCTAGCCTTCTTAAGGCAAACTTGTTTAACTTATGTCTGTACTCAGATATTGTTGCTTCCGCTGACTCGTCTATGATCGAGCACTTGTATTCGAGCCCTCGAGGCCCCTGGCTTGTATTATGATGCTTGTATGACTTATTTATGTTTTAGAGTTGTGTTGTGATATCTTCCCGTGAGTCCCTGATCTTGATCGTACACATTTGCGTGCATGATTAGTGTACGATTAAATCGGGGGCGTCACAAGGTGTTCTTCAGACTATAGTCGACTGCCAGCAGTCGACCACAGTCTCGGGGACTACACCCAGTGGGTGCACTCAGCGTGCCCCCACCGGTCTATGAATCTATTCGACCTAGTTTGATCCCCGAGGAAAAAACTTAAGACATAAAGACTATGGTCGACTGCCAGCAGTCCACCATAGCCTTGGGGACTACACCCAGTGGGTGCACTCAGCGTGCCCCCACTAACCCGGAATTTCAATCGACACACCCAGTGGGTGTAGGACAAACTCTAGGAATTTCAGAAAGAAGAGTTTTCAGATATCATATCCTAACAGAACAGGCAGTGACCGACTGAACTGAACATTACTCTGAAGAGCTGAACTGGCGTCATAGGCTGCCTGGCTGGCTTCTCGAATTGCCTTCACTTGCTCCATCATGACCCCCGCTTGACATATTGCTTCTTTAGCAGCACTAGCTTGGTCTTCTGGGACGTGGTAGGTTGAGAAAAGCGAGGGTTGAGCAGCACTCGACGATGAAGGGCGAGCACTCGTCAACGGCACCGCAAAGGTTACGGTGGGCCGAGTGACATTGTCTCCCTCCACGGCCAATGTCTCGGGTGCTGGCACGTCCTGAGTCGCCTTGCCAGCAGACGCTTTCTTGTTCCTTCTCTGCTTAAGTGGTTCCTCCTCGTCGTCGTCGGGAAGGTCGATAACAACGTTAGATGAAGCTGCAGAAAAAGAATCAAAATCAAAGACAAGAAATCAATCAACTGAAGACGGAATTACAAGAGTCATACCAGGTTTTGAAGTAACAACATCCTCCATCTTCTGATTTCAGCTCTGCCCGAGGTATCAGAAGTAGCAGCACTGCGGTTCCAGAAGTCAGTCGATTAGCTCATGAGTCGACCAAGAATAAGCTCATGTGGAACAGACAAACTCAAGCTACACCATTACCCTGAGATAATGGGGATCACCATCTTCATCTTCGGCAAGACCTTCGCCGACTTCGACGGCGCCACTCGAGATTGGTTCGGAGCTTTCTCAGTCGACACCGAAGAAGTAGTCCGAGGGCACTTGGACGACTGTGTGACGGTTGCGACCCCCTTACCACGCTCGACCGCGGGATCATGGACAAGCTTCGAGCGTCTTTCCGAGCGAGGAGGTACAACTTCCTCCTCCTCTTCCTCCTCTTCCTCCTCACCTGAGTCATCACCCTCATCATTGTCGTCAGCATCCGAATCCCACTCCTTCGGGCTTTCGCCCCCACTTCCTTCATCCTCCTCAGTCAGTGTTTGCGCTCCATTGGGCATTGAGTATAACTCAGTGGTGGCCTGTCAGACAACAAAACAAAAACAAAGATCAATCGACCAATTCGCAGCGAAGCAGAATGAATAAAGCAAGATACAATTGGAGACAAGTGGTCATACCGTGTCCGGTGTATAGGTACAGTCGAGTGGTGGGATCCTCCTAGCCCCTCGAGGGTTGTCCTTATTCCCTGTGATTGCGGCCACCCACCTCCCCAATGTGGCGTCGTTGACCGCTTCTGGATGGACACGAGTGGTGTCTTCGGTACCACAGTACAGCTACATCGGGTGGCCTCGGTACTGAAGCGGTTGGATGCGCCGTCTAAGGAAGACCTCCAGAAGATCCATACCCGTCACTCCGTCCCTAACAAGTTGGACTACGCGCTCCATCAACATTTTTACCTGAGCTTTCTCCTCAGGAAGCACCTTTAGAGAAGAGGGTTTGTCCACTCGGTCAATGGAGAACGGAGGGAGACCAGTCAACTGCCCCGGCGTCGACTCGTCTTGGTAGTAGAACCAAGTCGACTGCCACCCTTTGACCGACTCAGGAAGGGTCATGGCCGGGAAAGTACTCTTATTCCTCATCTGAATCCCAAGACCCCCGCACATCTGGATAACCTTAGTCCTCTCATCATCTGGACTCACCTTTTTCACCGTCTATGAGCGACAGGTGAATATGTGCTTAAAGAGACCCCAGTGTGGTCGACAACCCAGGAAGTTCTCGCACATGGACACGAAAGCAGCAAGATAGGCAATGGAATTGGGAGTGAAGTGGTGGAGTTGCGCCCCAAAGAAGTTCAGAAACCCTCGAAAGAAAACACTCAGCGGCAGAGAGAATCCACGGTCTACATGAGTGGCAAGGAGAATGCACTCACCCTCCTGCGGCTGCGGTTGACACTCGGTCCCCGGAAGCCTTGCTGACCCGTGGGGGATCAGACCTCGTTGGCCAGGTCATTGAGATCCGTCTCGGTGATGGTCGAACGGATCCAATCCCCTTGGACCCAACCTTTTGGCAGGCAGGACCTTGATGAAGATCCGCCCCAACTAGACACTCTCCCCTTCGCTTTCCCCGTCGCCGTCGCCTTCTTCGCGTGCTCCAAGGCCGCCGTCTTCTTCTTCACCATTGTCGCCGGCGAAGCACGCGAGGAGTGGATAGGCGGAGGCGAGAGCAGGCACAGCGGGCGGGGGCAAAGAGGGCAGAGAGGAGAATGAGAAGGCACTGTTCAAAAACCCTCGCCCGGCGCTTTATATAAGGACGCTTCCAAGTGGCTGACAAGTAGGCCCGGGCGGTCCTGTCACATCCCGAAACAGTCGCGCACGCATGATACGTGGCAAAAAAGGCGGCGTGGAAATCAAGGCGTCCACGCCTTATCTCATCCGAGTACCGTGGTCCGCCCCGCTTCGCACGCTTCCCAAAATTCGGATCCCACAAAATCCGCTAATAGCAGATCAATCTGTCAGACGATAGATTTCCTGCGATCCGTCGCTCGGAAGTTCACTAAGTTCAAAAGTTCACTCGACAGAAGAAAAGAATGGATCAAGGCGACTGAAAGAAAAGTTAATGCCAACGCCGTAAAAGAAAAATCGCTGATCCAGGATACGACATAATCAGAGCATGGGAAATGGGTCGGAGAAAATTATCAACCCCTTCCTCACTCGAACCTCGATCCATTCGGGGGCTAATGATGAAGATATGTATCTAGGGTAGGACATCCTTAGAAGAAGCTACCTTCCAGTCGACCAAGAGGGACTTCACTCGACGAACTCAAGGACACTCGACGATGAAGATAGCCACTCGACCATGAAGCTAACCACTCGACGACCAGGAGACATAAAGTCACTCAGCACGCAACGGTCTGTCATTAAGTAGCTTTAATAATCTTCATGGCACTTTATGAGGGCGTTACCAGTAACCCCCTGTCTTAATGTACTTTAAACCCTACATAACTGTGGGTCGGAGGGGTCTGGCAAACTCTATATAAGCCACCCCCTCCTCAGTGTAAAGGGTTCGCACCCCTGTAACTCATATACACAGAAAACCAGTCGACCGCCTCCGGGCTCTGAGACGTAGGGCTATTACTTCCTCCGAGAAGGGCCTGAACTCGTAAAACACTCGTGTGTACAACTACTCCATAGCTAGGATCTTGCCTCTCCATTCCTACCCCCATTCTACTGTCAGACTTAGAACCACGACACTTATTGCAAAAATCTACAAGTCATAAGAAACCAAGCACTAGGCACATGCTCCTAGGGGGATAGATTGGTAGGAAAAGACCATCGCTCGTCCCCGACAGCCACTCATAAGGATGCACAATCTAAGAACACCTCATGTTTCAAATTTGTTACATAACTTTTACCATACGTGCATGCTACGGGATTTGCCAACTTCAACACAAGCATTCTTTAAATTCATAATCACCCAACTATCATGACTCTAATATCACCACCTCCATATCTCAAAAGAATTATCAAGTATCAAATTGATCATAGCATCCAATTCACTTCCTATGATATTTTTTATTATACCCAACTTCGATGCCCATCATTCTAGGACCAATTTTATAACCATAGCAAATACCATGCTGTTCTAAGAGACTCTCAAAATAATATAAGTGAAGCATGAGAGATTAACAATTTCTTCAAAATTAAGCCACCGCTGTGCTCTAAAAGATATAAGTGAAGCACTAGAGCAAAAACTATCTAGCTCAAAAAATATAAGTGAAGCACATAGAGTACTCTAATAAATTCCAATCAAGCGGGTTTCTCCCAAAAAGGTGTGTACAACAAGGATGATTGTGGTAAACTAAAAATCAAAGAGTAATATCATACAAGACGCTCCAAGCAAAACACATATCATGTAGCGAATAAAAATATAGCTCCAAGTAAAGTTACCGATAGATGAAGACGAAAGAGGGGATGCCTTCCGGGGCATCCCCAAGCTTAGGCTTTTGGTTATCCTTGAATATCTTGGGGTCCCATGGGCATACCCAAGCTTAGGCTCTCGCCACCCCTTATTCCATAGTCCATCAAATCTTTACCCAAACTTGAAAACTTCACAACACAAAACTCAACAGGAAATCTCATAAGCTCCGTTAGTGCAAGAAAGAAAAACCACCACATAAGGTACTGTAATGAACTCATTCTTTATTTATATTGGTGTTAAACCTACTGTATTCCAACTTCTCTATAGTTCATACCCCTACATACTAGCCATAGATGCATCAAAATAAGCAAACAACACACGAAAAACAGAATCTGTCAATAATAGAACAGTCTGTAGCAATCTGTAACTCTTGAATACTTCTGGAACTCTAAAAATCCTACCAAAATAGGAAGTCCTTAGAAATCCTACAAGGTTGGTGTCGCGCACTGCCGTTCGTTCCATCGATCAGGCCAGGAAGGAAGGAAGATGGAAGAGATGAGCCCCGCCATGACGTTCGATCTCGAGGTGGCGGCGGTGGTCCCCCTGGCGGTGCTCATCGTCGCCCTCGCCGCTGCCGCCTCGGGCGCCTGCAGAGGCGACGCCGGCGCCGCGGCGGCGGCCGAGGACGTGGAGCGCGCGCTGAGCGATGCGACGCTGGTGGCGTATGCGCAGGTGGGCGAGGCGGCGAGGGCGCGGTAGCGCTGCTGCGCGTTCTGCCAGTCGGAGTACGCCAAGGCGCCCGAGGAGGTGGTGCGCGTGGTGCCGGCGTGCGGGCACTTCTTCCATGCCGCGAGCGATGCCGACCGGTGGATCCGGGCGCGCCGGACGTGCCCGCTCTGCCGGGGCGCGCTCTGGCCTGCCGCGCCGCGCCCGTCGGACCGCGCCGGCACCGTCGTCGTTGTAGTGGTCGTACCGTAGCCGATCATTTTATTTTCTTTCTTCTTATCAGCTCCAGCTGCTTTGAGCTTCGTACGTACTAGTAGTAGGGGAAGATGCATTGCACACCTTCACTTGCTACTGGTGAAATGGGACGTTCTTTCTTTGCTGCAAGAATTTTAATGTCTCTAGTGCGAATTTCATTTGTCATCACGCCAACGGCTGAAATAATCGGGATTAGGTGATAACGTGTCCAACTGATAACATTTCATACCTCTGATACGTTTACCACAGGTAGGCAGCGAATTAGGTGGCGTTGGAACACTCATGCAATAGTTAAGGGAGACTGCCACACCTCATCTTTTCATCTTAATTCTTCCTCGCGTTGGCATCAGATTTTCTCTGGCAAGCCCGCACCCTCCACCCTCACCCGTCAACCTTGACTCCCCTCCACCTGTGTCGCCGTCGGTTCCGGGTCACTCCTGGCCGAGGCCTCGCTGTCGCCGGCGTCCCCGTCGTATTCGGCCTCGGGGCTTGGCTGCTCCTCCCACTCGTCTCTCTATGTGTTTTGTAAATAGTCGAGAAAACCGTTAAGTTCATTATCAAAGTTTTCTCATTTTGGATTGTTTGGAGGAGTTGAGGCCCCTATTCAGGCATGAATTCAACTTCAGAAATCTTGTTAAGCTGCATTTGGAGCATCTCCTACACCTACAGTATCTATATTGGAGGAAAAGGTGTACTATTAGATCCATTAAAGTGGGGGAGGAGAACACTAAATTTTTCCATGCCTTGGCTTCTGAAAGATATAGGCATAACTCCATTGCTTCTTTAAGGCTGGAGGATGGCTCTGTGGTGTCTGATCATGAGCAAATGGCTGCTGCTCTATGGCTTAATTTCAAGAATAGAATGGGCACTAGTCATGGGATTGAAATGTGTTTTGATCTCTCCTCTATTTTGGATAGGGTGAAGGGTTTGGATTCCTTGACTAAAGTGTTCTCCAAGGAGGAGATGGATAACACTGTTAAGAACATGCCTATTGATAAGTCACCTGGCCCTAATGGATTTAATGGCTTGTTTTTCAAAAAGTGTTGGCATATAATCAGCAAGGACTTCTATGCTTTGGCTGCTGCTTTTCATGAAGGGACTGCTAATCTTGAGAATATCAACTATTCATACATCACTCTGGTACCAAAGAAGAGGTCTCCTGAATCTGTCAATGACTTTAGACCTATCTCTCTTACTGGTATGGGGGTTAAGTTTCTTTCAAAGATGGTTGCAAACAGGCTTCAGTTGGATATCATGAGATGTTTACACAAAAACCAATATGGTTTTATCAAGTCAAGAACAATCCAGGACTGTGTGGCTTGGACACTTGAATACTTGCATCAATGCCACCAGTCTAAAAGGCCTATTGTTATTCTTAAGTTAGACTTTGAGAAAGCTTTTGATTCAATTGAGCATGAGGCTATATTTCAGATTTTGAGACACAAAGGTTTCAATGACAAATGGATTTCCTGGGTTAAGCAGTTCCTTGCTTCTAGTACTTCTTCTGTTTTGCTTAATGGAGTACCTGGTAAGCAATTTACCTGCAAGAAAGGTGTTAGGCAGGGTGACCCTCTCTCTCCACTCCTGTTTGCAATTGCTGCTGATTTGTTGCAATCAGTTGTGAATGATATGTTTCATAAGGGACTTTTGGAGCTTCCCATTCCTTGTCATGACAAGGACTACCCCATTATTCAGTATGCTGATGACACCCTAATTATATTGCCTGCCGAGGAACCTCAATTGGTTGCTTTGAAGAAGATGTTACTTCTGTTCTCCAAGTCCACTGGGTTGCATGTCAACTATCATAAGTCTTCTATGCTTCCTATTAATGTTGATCAAGTGGAGATAGCTAGGATGGCTTCAGTTTTTGGTTGTGTGGTTGGCTCTCTGCCTTTTACCTATCTTGGGCTACCTGTGGGAATCAACAAACCCAAGATTCTAGACTTAATGCCTTTGGTGGATAGTATGGAGAGGAAACTTTCTGTAAGCTCCTCCTTCCTTGCTCATGGAGGAAGGCTACAGTACTTGATCTCTGCTCTCTCTTCTGTTCCTATTTTTTTCCTCTGCAGTTTGGACCTGCCTCCTGGTATTTTAAAGCAACTGGAGAGAATTCAGAGGCAGTGCCTTTGGAGAAAGTATGGACAGGAGTCTGGTCAGTCTTTGGCTGCTTGGAGCTTGGTCTGCAGACCAAAGAATAAAGGTGGGCTGGGTATTTTGAATTTGGGGCTGCAGAATGAAGTCCTACTCCTCAAACATGTTAGTAAGTTCTACAATAAAGTTGATGTTCCCTGGGTGCATTTGATTTGGAATACTTACTATCATGGTAGAGTCCCTCATGCCACAACCATTTGTGGTTCCTTCTGGTGGAGGGATATTTGCAATTTAATGGATAAGTTCAGGATGGTCTGTGCTGTGCATGTTCATAGGGGTGACACAGTTCTGTTTTGGTCTGATTCTTGGTCTTTGGGAGATTCCAGTGTACCACTTGATCAAAGATTTGCAAGACTATTCTCCTTTGTCATTGACCCTCTTATTTCTGCTGCTGAGGTTTTTGAGATGTCTGAGCTCACTCCTTTATTTCATTTACCACTCTCTGAGAGAGCTTTTGGTGAGTTGCAGTCATTGCAATCCTTGCTTGGAAATTCAAATCTTAATCACCAGTTGAATGATGTTTGGGTTTGGAAAGAGGATGGAAAGGATTACTCTGCCAAGAAATATTATACCTTCTTGCATAAGCATATTGTGTCAAACCCAATATTGTCCTGGATTTAGGCTAGTTGTTGCACCTTGAGGATCAAGTTCTTTGCTTGGATGTCGATCATGGATCGCCTGAATACACAAGATATGCTGGAGAGAAGGCACTGGAATGTTTCTGACTCAAATTTGTGTGTGTTGTGTCCCACGCACACCAAGGAGGACAGGGATCATCTTTTCTTCCAGTGTAACTTTAGTTGCAGGGTCTGGAACTACCTTCAAATCAGCTGGCCTGCTGGAGATGACATGACTGCCATTGCTTATCAAGCTAGAAGGGATTTTGCAAGGCCTTTCTTCTCTGAAGTTGTTTTTCTAGCTTGCTGGAATATCTGGAATGTTAGAAATGACAGGGTTTTCAGGAATATCAAACCATCTTTTCGTAGGTGGAGAGCTTCATTTATTTTGGACGTTTCTCTTTTAGTTCATAGGATTAAACCTAAATTCAAAGATGATCTGATTAGATGGATCTCTTTTTTGCCTCCTTGAGGTTAGCTTTTTCACCTTGCCTTTTCTCTTTTAGGGTCTCCCTAACCTTGTAATTACTGCACATATGTATTTTTGTTTGGGAGTAATAAAATTGCTGTGGGGCCTAAGCCCTACAGTTTCAGGTCAAAAAAAAGTGTTCATCCACCAACACTTGCAGGGGAGGGTACCTACCAGTACCAGACTAGTGGGTTCCTTAGTTGACTTTGATGTGTTCTAAGTTTTAACTGGCTGAGAGACGTCCAAGACGCTGGCGGACGCAGGTCACATGGGTTCTTTCCAGTCGGAAGAGGAAGGAACGACTGAGGACACCCGAGAAATGTCACCCGAGTCAAAGAGCTGACAAGGAAACCAACACAAGAACTAGATGTTCTAGAAGCAAGCGAGAAGGCTTCCCTCGAGCGGGGCCAGCCCACGACACAATTGGAAGGTTCCACGATTTTGACAGTGTAGAAGGGCAAGTTATGGGCTGTGCAATCTCGATGTATTGATCAGTGCACCAGGCACGTATATATAAGTACAGAGGTGGGCCACAACCTCAACTATACAAAGGAAATAGGAGGTGGGCTCTACACACAAATATACACGTACACAATATATTCAACACCCCCCACAGTCGAAGCGGCGCTAGTGACGCAAAGACTGAAACGAAACTCCTCGAAGGTAGAAGTCGGCAGTCCCTTCGTCATCACATCGGCGAACTGTTGGGCAGTCGGCACATGGAGAACCCCAATGCGTCCAAGAGCCACCTGCTCGCGCACAAAGTGAATGTCCAGCTCAATGTGTTTAGTCCGGCGATGATGAACGAGGTTGGCGGAGAGGTACACCGCAGAAACGTTGTCACAGTAGACAACCGTAGCCTGGGATACGTCGTGATGCAGCTCCTGAAGTAACTGTCGTAGCCAGGTGCACTCGGCAACAGCGTTGGCCACAGCTCGGTACTCAACGTCCACGCTGGAGCGCGAAACCGTGGGTTGTCGCTTAGACGACCACGAGACGAGTGAAGGACCGAGGTAGACGCAGTAGCCAGAGGTGGACCGACGAGTATCGGGGCAGCCGGCCTAGTCTGCATCGGAGTAGGCCACCATCTCCAGAGAAGTAGACGCCGTAAGTGTCAACCCAAGTGTCATCGTGCCGCGGATGTAATGAAGGATCCGCTTCACGAGAGTCCAATGAGAGTCACGAGGGGCGTGCATGTGGAGACACACCTGCTGAACATCATACTGAAGATCCGGTCTCGTGAGAGTCAAATACTGAAGAGCGCCGACAATAGACCGGTAGAAAGGAACATCCGACGCAGGCGAGCCCTCAAGAGCAGAGACCTTGGCCTTCGTGTCAACAGGAGTAGCAACAGGGTGACAGTTGAGCATGCCAGCACGCTCAAGAAGCTCATGTGCATACTTCTGCTGATGAAGGAAGAAACCGTCCGGACACCGAACGACCTCAATGCCAAGGAAATAATGTACAGCACCCAGGTCCTTGATAGCAAACTCGTCACGCAGCCGGAGAGTAATCTACTGAAGAACAGATGCGGAGGAGGCCGTCAGGATGATGTCATCGACGTAAAGCAGCAAATATGCAGTCGTGTCACCGTGGCGATAGACAAACAGTGAGGCATCCGAGCGAGTAACGCTGAAGCCCAGTGTCTGAAGAAACCCGGCGATCCGCTGGTACCAGGCGTGGGGTGCCTGCTTGAGCCCATACAGAGAGCGGGACAGCAGACACACATGGCCGGGAAGTGAGGCGTCGACAAAACCGGTGGGTTGCTCACAATACACCTGCTCCTCAAGATGGCCGTGGAGAAAGGCGTTGGAGACATCCATCTGGTGAACAGGCCAGCCGCGGGATACGGCGAGCTGGAGAACGGTGCGGATCATGCCCGGTTTGACAACCGGGGCAAACGTCTCAGTGAAGTCCACTCCAGCGCGCTGGCGGAAACCACAGACCACCCAGCAAGCCTTGTAGCGCTCGAGAGTACCATCCGAGCGGGTCTTATGGCGAAAGACCCACTTGCCGGTGATGACGTTGGCGCGAGGAGGCCGGGAAACCAGGGTCCAGGTGCGATTCCGTTGAAGAGCATCGAACTCTTCCTGCATCGCCGCAAGCCAGTGAGGATCACGGAGGACGGCGCGAGCGGATGCGGGAATGGGCGACGGCTCCGCGGCAGAGGCGGCAAGGACGTACTCGTCGCTCGAGTACCAGAGGCTCGAACGATGAACGCCGGTATGAGCGCGGGTGACTGGGGCGGGCGGCGCCGCCGAAGCCACCGGCGAGGCAGCCGGCGAGACGGCCGGCGTCGGGGCCGGCGAGGGGGCCGGCGTCAGGGCCGGCGAGGTAGCCGGCATCGGAGCCGGCGAGGGGGCCGGCATCGGAGCCGGCGTCAGGGCCGGCGAGGTGGCTGGCGTCGAGGCCGCGGAAGAGGCGGCCGAGCCTGCAGCTCCCGATCCCACGGCGCCTGAGCCGGGGGCGGCGGGTGAAGGCGGGGCGCCGGCTGCACCGTCAGAGCCGGCCGAGGAGGCCGAGGGGGCGGGTGCCGGCGTGAGGGCACGAGGACCGCCAAAGCCCGGAGGCGGTCCACGAGCCTGATGGGACTGTCCACCTGACGAAATCGTCGAAGGGCCGCCAGTGGCCAGCGGTGACGAGACGACAAGGGGTACCTGCTGCTGAAACGGAAACACCATCTCATCAAAGTAAACGTGTCGGGAGGTGAAAACACGATGTGAGACAGGATCATAGCAGCGATAGCCCTTGGTGTTAGGTGGGTAGACGAGAAAGATGCAGGCGACGGAGCGGGGTGCAAGCTTATGAGGCGCAATAGCGACGATGCTAGGGTAGCATAGGCAGCCGAAGATGCGAAGCCCATCATAAGAGGGGGGTGCACCGAAGAGAAGATGATGAGGTGTAAAGTTCCCGCGAGTACGACATGGGCGGATGTTGATGAGGAGAGAAGCGGTGGCGAGCGCGTCAGGCCAAAAGCGCGGAGGCACATTGGCATGAAAGAGAAGAGTCCTAACGCAGTCATTGAGAGTGCGAAGGATGCGCTCAGCACAAACATTCTACTGCGAGGTGTACGGGCAAGTGAGACGAAAAATCATGCCATGTGTGGTGAGAAGATTACGAACAGCGAGGTTGTCAAACTCCTTCCCGTTGTCTGTCTGCAACACAAGAATGGGACGACCAAACTGCGTGAGAACATAAGAATAGAAAGCGGCGAGAGTGGATATAACATCCGACTTGCGGCGCAACGGGAAGGTCCACATATAATGCGAAAAATCGTCAAGTATGGCAAGATAATAAAGAAAGCCCGTATTACTGGCAACAGGAGATGTCCAAACATCACTATGAATTAACTCAAACGGGTACGATGCAACAAAAGAAGAAGCCCTAAACGGAAGACGAGCATGTTTTCCAAGGCGACATGCATGACACGAGTGATCCTCGTTCTTATTACACGTGAAAGAAAAACTCCGAAGTATGTGGCGAAGGGTGGCAGGATTAGGATGACCCAAGCGAGCATGCCAAAGATCCACTCTGGTGGCGAGAGCGACAGGGGCGGCGGAAGTGGTGGAGGTGGCGGAGTGAACCGGGTAGAGCTCGTCGGGGTTGTCACATCGGTGGAGCACCATCCGCGTGCGAGTGTCCTTAACAGAAAAACCACATTCGTGAAATTCAACGGTAACCGGATTTTCACGTGTAAGAGAACGAACAGAAACAAGATTTTTAATAAGTTCAGGAGAAACGAGAATATTAGACATGGATATAGGAGTGGAGTTAGACGGAAAATATGTATGCCCAATATGGGTGATGGGAAGGGAAGAGCCGTCACCGACGGTGATGCGGTTGGAAGTGTGGACAGGATGGGCGGTGTGGAGGTTACCGGCGTACGCCGCCATGTGAGCGGTGGCGCCGCTGTCCATGTACTAGTCGCCACCGCCGGTGTAGCTGGACGGGGAAGGAGTGTTGTGGAGAGCCGCCAGGAGGGAGCGGGTCCCATGGTGCCGACGGGAGAGGCGGCGCGGCCGTCAGGGGCAGCAGCGGCGGCCCACCTGGCGGCGGCTGCTGACCGTAGGGCGCCGCGTAGGGCTGCGGTGCGGCGTAGTACGCCTGGTGTGGCTGAGGCCGGGTGCCGAGAATGCCCGGGGCAGGGGCCCGAGGAACCGGCATGGAGTAGGCGTGGACAACGCCGGTCCATGGGTTCTGGCCGGCGTACCACGGGGCCGGCTGAGAAGCCTGCTGCGGTGGGCGGGGCGCTCCTCCCTAAGCACCTGCGCCCCCTGCTTGCGGCCGCCACGACGATGCCGCGACAACCCCCCCCCCCCTGTTGGCCGCCGGCTGGGGCGGCGGGAAGGGGGCGGCCGGTGCGGGCGGCAAGCTTGGCGGGAAGGCGGCCGCCGCCGGCTGGGACGGCGTCGGGCGCGGCGTTGGCGGGGCCGAACCCCCACGGGTGCCTGCGACGAGGGCGGTGTGGGTCGCGCGAGACCGCGCCACCCGCATTCAGCGCTCCTCCAACTTGAGGTACGCGACCACCTTGGCGAAGGTGGGCTCCGGGATGAGGGTGAGGTTGGAGGTGGCGTTCCCGAAGTCCTCGTTGAGGCCGCCGGAGAGGGTGCTGATGAGGAGCTCGTCGCCGATCTTTTCCCCAAGATCGCGGAGCTCATCGGCGAGCTTCTTGAGGCGCATGCAAAAATCATCGATGGATGAGTCAAGTTGCTGCACCTGTAAAACTCATCATAGAGCAGGACCTTGCACTGCAGCCGATTGTCGGTGAAGAGGTCGTTGAGCTTGGTCCAGACCGCATAGGCGTCGTCCTCGTCGTCCACCACGGTGTGGAAGAGGTCGCTGGAGATGGTGAGGTAGAACCAGCGGATGATGGTGGTGTCGAGGATCATCCATTCCTCGTCGTTGATCATGAGTGCCGAGTCCATGGTGCCGTCCACGTGGCCGTGCAGGAGGTACTCATGGAACACAAGCGAAAAATACCGCTTCCAAGCGGAGTAGGACGCGGTGGTGTGATCAAGCTTGACCGGAACACGCTCATGGATGTTGAGGTCGCGGACGAGGGTGACATCGGGACCGGCGAACGGGTTGGAGACGGTGGACGAGGAGGAGCTCATGGCGAGGGTTAGGGTTTGGGACCTACGGGGCGGGTTGCGGCGCGACTGGGAGGTGCGACGGCGCAGGCGGCAGGTGGGGTGGAGCGGGTGCCGCGCGGGTGGGAGGGAAGGTGGCGGCTAGAGGGAGGGCGCGGGCGGAAGCGGGACAAGCGGCAGCGGCGGCCTCGGGAAGAGGCGGCGGCAGCGGCGTGCGAGGTGGTGGGGAGAGGCGGCGGCGACCAGCGGCGGCGACGACGACCGGGAGAGAGGTGGCGGCGGCCGGGAGTAGCGGCGGTGGCGGCGGCGCGTAAAGGCGCGGCGGCGGCGGCAGCTTTAGGGTTAGGATCATGCTGCGATAGATACCATGTAGAAGGGCAAGTTATGGGCTGTGCAATCTCGATGTATTGATCGGTGCACCAGACACGTATATATAAATACAGAGGTGGGCCACAACTCAACTATACAAAGATAACAGGAGGTGGGCCCTACACACAAATATACACGTACACAATATACTCAACAAACGGTGTCAGCTGCCACGAATTTTCACAGTGGAGTAGTATAAGCCAAAACGTTACTGTCCGAGCAAGTGCAGCATATATACATACAGTTTATTTAAATAAAGCGCGTCACTGCAATCTTAGTGCTTTTGTTTTTCTATGTGGTCGGCACGCAAGCGAGCGCATCAACTAATCATATGGTGAAAATTATGACGAATACCAAGGGTAATAATCTTATAGCCCTTTCTGCCTTTTCGCTACTCTATATGAGGATTAATCAATTTCTACAATCTATCCGATTAATTTTAGAGCAATTCTTCGTATGTAACCTTTTTTTTGTTGACAAATTCTTTGTATGTAACCTAATGTGCACCGCAAAGGAAAAAATATAACGTGGATAACTTCTTTTAGTTGAAAGAATAAAAAACATGGTTTCCCGCAAAGAAAAGATGAATAAAAAACATGATTGGATTTTAAGAAATTACAAAAGTCTACGGATGAACAAACAGTTTTAGCTGGTTGTCATAACAAGTGAGGCTGCTGTAAATGGAAGACAGCGACGTCGTTTTTCATTTTATTAAGAGAGGCAAAGGGATACAAGTTACAGGGTAATAATCACATCTTGAATCATTTTCAAAAGAAAAGAGAGAAGACGAAGACAACTAATCAAGTCCAAAACCGGAGTAGTGAAACAAGACAGCCGCAAGGGAATTGTCCACCGGAAGAAGAAAGGAAATCAGCTGAAACATTCTGGGAAAGCTCAACGCCTGTCTTTCCTTGACACTACGTACTGACTTGGCCGAGAAGGCTCTGGACCGGAGCTCCTATACAAAGGCTGGACTGGAGCGGTAGTTCGCTGGCATTGGCAGCATGGACCCGGAACTCGTGCTCCACCTGGAGATCGCCGCGGTGGTCCTGATGGCAGTGATCATCGTCGCCGTGGCCGTCATCGCCTCCGGCGGAGCCTGCGACGACGCGGCCGGCGCCACCGGGAGCGCCGCGGTGCACGACGCCGACGTCGAGGCCGCTCTCGGCGACGAAACGCTCATGACATACGAGCAGGCGGTGGCCACGAAGAAGGAGAAGGAGGAGGGAGAGGAGGAGCGGTGCGCCATCTGCCTGTCGGAGTACGGCGAGGGCGAGGCCGGCGAGCTGGTGCGGGTGGTGCCGGCCTGCGGGCACTTCTACCACGCGAGCTGCGACGTCGACCGCTGGCTCCGGAAGCGCGGGACGTGCCCGCTCTGCCGCGGAGGGCTCGGGCCGCCGCTGCCGGGGCTGCCACGGCCGGAGTGCCCGCCGATGCCGCCACGGATGCCGTCTTTAGCTTAGCGCGTCTCGTTTTTCGACGGCTGCTTGTTAGGATTCATGTTCTTGCGGAGTGCAGAGGATGCTGCAGCATTGCGCGCTTGCGCACGTGAGGCGGCTCAATTTGCAGGAGGAAATGGTGAATGCAAATTATTTACTTTCCGTTGCTTCCAAAGGAAATATTGTATTGTCACGACAGTTATTACCAAGAAAATTCTGTCGCAATGCGTGATGAAAATGGGCGCCGGACAAGAGACTAGAATATCATCTCACACACAGGCGATTAGACTGATGCCATTACAATATACGGACTAAATCACAAGCAATTTTAGTTGACAGAAAGAAAGAAAAAAAAGTTGATAGCAAGAGCGAGCCGACATCGAGTTTTTCTTGGGTAAGCAAAGACCAGCACGTCCACTGCCATCACTAACCAGAAAACACAGCTATCATTAATCAGCATCATTTTTTTGAGCATGTTATCAGTCAGCATCTGAGCTGAGCAGTGTGGGCAGAGTCTTTGCGTTGACTTTGACACGTTTCAGCCACAGTGTTCGTACCTTGAAACTCGAAATAAAAAATCTGCACCTAGTCCTTCCTCCAAATTCAAATCTGGTGAGAAACATCTGGTATTCACACCTGTTGCCGTGGTCTTCGAGACCTTGGAGAATATATGTAGTAAACTCCGTGTCACGAAGGGGCTCGCCAATGGAGGCAAGCTGATCAGCAAGGCGCTTGATTTTGTTGAAGAAGACGGTGACGGAGTGATGATCCTTGTGAGTCTCATTAAGCTGGGTACGAAGAGCCATATGCTGAGATGATGACTGCGCGGAGAAGCTAGACTCCAGCGCACTCCATACCTCATGTGATGTAGTAGCAAAAAGTACCAAGGCGGCAACGCCCTCGGTGAGAGAGGACTGTATCGCCAAGAGAATCGCTTGATCTTGAGCAATCCATGGTCGGTACATATGATGATCTGGCGAAGGACACGACAAAGTTCCATCCACAAAACCCTCCAGATAATGACTGGGAAGGAGGGGAAGAATCTGCTCACGCCAGAACAAATAGTTGTCCATCTTCAGTTTTACCTGGAGAAGGTTGCTGAAGTAGAATGGCGGAGTTGTGATGACGTCGAGGGCAAAGTCGTAGGGTGGTACAGTAGCAGCACCAGAAGAGGCGACATCGGGCGAGGACTGCATTGCAGCCGGAGGAACCGGTGGTGGAGGAGACAGCGACGCGCCATAAGGAGTAGGCCTCAGGAACGCCTGGTAGCCGGAGCCGTACGGAGCACCATAGCCAGCACCATGAGGGGCGCCATGTCCAGTGCCATAGTGAGTGCCGTAGGGGGCGCCGTAGGACATGCCGTAGGGGGCGCCGTAAGGAGCACCGTAGGCAGCAGGATCATGCGTGTACGGTGACGGTGCGTAGGGCGCCAGCGTGCCATAGTTATGGTGCAACACCGGCGATCCGAGAGGGGCCGAAGAAGTAGACCTGGAAAACAGAGCACCCGTCGATCTGGTCATCAGCGGGGTAGACATAGGTCCTCCTTGGAGGAGAGTAGCCAGGAACGATGACACAGAAGCCGGCGGACCAAGGACGGGCGCACGCGATCCGATGGGATCAGCGAGCGAGGGCAGGGCGGAGAGCTCCGTGGCGGCAGCAGACGAGGTGGCTGCGCCGGTGAGAGTAGCAAGGGTGGCCGCGTCGGAGAGGGCAGCGGCGGCGGCCGCCAAGGAGTCAGCAGCGGAAGACGACATGGGCGGCGGTGGCGTAGCGACTAGGTCGGGCGGCGGCTGCGTAGCGATTAGGGCAGGATCGAGTTAACGATCGTATCTGATACCATGTTACGCAAGAGGTTTTGGGGTATTGTGGGCTTCCACACCACAAGGTTCGGCCACGACAATATATATATATATGGAGAGAAACCACTCTGGATACAAGTACAGTTGTATACAAGTTATAATACGTATTGACGTATAACTACAAGTCTAACAACACTCAAAAATTAACAATCATGGTACCAATCTACTCCTTCCGTTCCGATTTACTCGTCGTGGTTTTAGTTCACCGATTTACTCGTAATTTAAACTAAAACCACGACGAGTAAATCAGAACGGACTAAAACCACGACGAGTAAATCAGAACGGAGGGAGTACATGTGATGCCCCAATTGTGATACTTCTGTGCAATTAACTCCCCGTCGGAAGAGGAAGGACTGAGGACACCGAAAGATGTCACCCTAGTCAAAGAGCTCACAAGGACAACAACGCAAGCACAGTGCAGGTACGTTCTAGAAAGTGAGCAAGAAGGTTTTCCTCGAGCAGGGCCGGCCAAATTTCGTGTTTTGACCCTTTTCACATCTAAAATCGAGATCTGACCCCATTATGGAAAAATTTCGAGATTTGACCCTTTTGCTACCGCCGGAGACCCCGACAGTAGATGTGTGCAGGCTACCGCCGCCCCTCATGACGGTAGGTTCCCTGACGCCGTCTGGCCGTCAACGGCCGTGTATACGTGGCAAAGGACCTACCGCCTCCGTCTATGGCGATAGGCTGTTGCAACCTACCGCCAGGCTCTCCGGCGGTAGGTTCCTGGATAAGGTTTTGAAGGAGGGGGCTGTGCTGCTCCCCCACCCACTCATTCACCCCACTCTTC
>NC_041389.1:567329994-567398352 GCF_002162155.2 Triticum dicoccoides | reverse complement strand
GTGGATCGAGGCCATTTGCATCACCCAAGGACCTCCCCCATCCCCCCTTCATTTGGTTGGTTCAAATCATGCATTTTGCTCATTTTGTTGGAATCACTAGTTCATGGTTTTGTTGTGGTGAAATCAATGTATATGATGCATTTAGGGTAATGTTTGTGCTTTGACAATGTATTTTGTCACTAGCATTGTTTGGGTAGTAAGAAATATCATTTAGGGTCTTGTTGGGGTTAATGACATGGTTAGGGTTAAGGTTGTGTTTATGGTTATGCTTAAGTTAATGCCTATATGACGAAGGTTATGGTTATAGTTTAATTAGGGTTTTGTTAGAGTAGGTACCTCTTGAATTATAGCTCGATCTACCCCTAGGGTTCTAGTTTTCGTCAAGAGACGGTTAGGATTTTTGCCTTGGATGACTGTTATAGTAATCCCTCGACTTGTAGGATGGGATCAATCATCTTTGTTGAGACTTCCGTGGAGGCGGCGGCGAAGCGTGAACGTGCATTCATTGAGGAAAAGATGGACTTGTGGGTCAAAGCCATTGATGCATTGAATGTGGCTTGTAGAGATTTTTCAAAGTATTATGTGTCAAAGTGCGACGATGCCAGAGTTAAGTTATACCATGATAAAGAGAAAAACATAAGCAACCTCAAGAATGAAGAGAAAAATCATAGACGCGCTCTTGCAAGGCAAATTGCATTCTATGGAACAAGGGATGAAGTGAATGAGATGGACTTTAACAACCCTGGCCAGATCATTGATTGGCTGGTTAGGCAACCATCGTCGGCGATACTTAGTCGGGCATCTCATTGGGCTTGGGTCCGTGAAAGAAATGATGTCATTTGTTGCAAACCCGGGCCGTACGACAAAGATGTCTTGTTGATGGAGTAGTATAGGGGATTGAAACAAATGATGTTGTAGTGTCATTTGGATTGTAATGGCATGTACCCTTATCATTTATGCAACCTATGTCATTTGAACCAGTGAGAACATTATGTAACCTAGGTCATTATAAATAAGTTATGCTTTGTGTTTGTATTGTATCATTTGATTTGAGTTATGGTTTGTTCCATTTCATGTAGCATGGAAAACATGACCCCGGAGCAGTTGAAGAAAGTATATGAGAAGTGTTGTGGCATTGCATCTAAGAGTTTGTTGGTAGCGTGTGAGAAGATTGTACCGGAGCGACAACTTGCTATCAAGAGGGATCTTGAAGCATGGTTCAAGAGCAATGATGAGGAGTTTGCTGCCATGATGGATATGAATAAGTATTCATTCATGGAGGAACCTTCTGATCATAAGGAGAGAAAAGTTTTCCGTAGGCTTGTGAAAGAAAAACAGAAGATACTTAATGAGCTGCACGAGAAGGAATATGCTTGCAGACATGTCGTGGCAACGGAGATCTTTTTCTCTGTGAACATAGAAGAATTCCGCGAGCTGGACTTGAGAAAACCCGGACAGGTCATTGGATGGGCAATCAGACAAGGCAAGTCAGAGATTCCGGAACACCATGCTCAATGGGCCTGGTTCGGCGAAACGAAAGGTGTGTTGGAGAATTGGGCGGGATCGTCGGATTATCAACTGAAGCCTAATCCTGATTGTGACGCACAAATTGAACGTCTTATGCGTTTTAGATCTTTCTTTCCGAAGTAGAAAATGTATGCTCGTGCTTGAGCTTTGTAGTTTGAACTTATGTCATTCGAATCGCTAGAAGGGGGACATGGACATGGATCAGTTATGTATGTCTTTGCTACTCGATCATTTCTAGTTTGAACTTATGTCATTCGAATCGTTAGAACGGGGACATGAATCGTTAAAAAAGTGTCATTTGTGGATTTAATAAATGATGCTCAGTTATTGATGTGTTTGCTACTCGATCATTTGTGGATGCTTAGTTCATAGAAAGTTGTAAGAACTGGAAAGGCAAAGGGCCAAAAAATAACATAGATCAACACCCTACCGCCATAGGCACCGACGGTAGGTTGCCCAACCCTACCGCAAAATTAGTGGTCGACTTGGTCACAGAATCAGTAGCCGACTTGGTCACAGAAAAATGGCCAACCCTACCGCCATAGGCCCCGGCGGTAGGATGGCCAATCCTACCGCAAAATTAGTGGTCGGCTAGGTCACATAATCAGTAGCCGACTTGGTCACAGAAAAATGGTCAACCCTACCGCCATAGGCCCCGGCGGTAGGATGGCCAACCCTACCGCAAAATTAGTGGTCGGCTAGGTCACAGAATCAGTAGCCGACTTGGTCACAGAAAAATGGCCAACCCTACCACCATAGGCCCCGGCGGTAGGATGGCCAACCCTATCGCAAAATTAGTGGTCGGCTAGGTCACAGAATCAGTAGACGACTTGGTCACAGAAAAATGGCCAACCCTACCGCCATAGGCCCCGGCGGTAGGATGGCCAACCCTACCGCAAAATTAGTGGTCGGCTAGGTCACAGAAAGATGGCTGCTAGGATGGCCAACCCTACCGCCATCACTTCAAGACAAATCAAGTCACAACAACAACACAACAAACATAGTTCATGACATAGTTTCATCAAATCGAAGACGTAGTTCATGACAGGTTTCACAAATAAAGTACATAGTTCATGATAGGTATCACAAATCAAATACATAGTTCATCACATGTTTCTCGAATCGAAGGCATAGTTCGTGACTAGTTTTTCAAAACGAAGGCCTTATTAGGTCACACGAGGCCATTTTCCTTTTTTTGCCGCGTGCCTCATCCTCCTCTTGGGCTTCACGAGCCCTTGCAAGCTTTCTTGCTCTCTCCTCTTGACGAGCAATCTTCTCCTTGCGTGCCCTCTCCTCTTCACGCTTCTTGCGCTCCATCCTCTCCTTTTCACGACGCTCTTCATGCAAGCCTCTCTGAAATGCTTCTTCAAACAACCGCTGCCTCCTTAGACAATCTCGATGTTGATCTTTCTTAACATCTTCAGGCACATCTTGATCTATCCATGTGAAGTACTTACAAAGTGGAGGAGGCGACTAGGTACGAATAAAGAAGAAATGCGGTGTCATTAATAAGATAGATTCAAAGGTTGATGACATGTTTGAACTTGAACAACTTACCGGCGGTACATCATAGGCGTGAGCTGGATGAGGACGATCGTAGGCATAGTTGGGACAAACAAAATATCTTCTTCCTTCCGTCCATGATTTCTTGCGGTCGGTGGATACCTTAACTTTGCAAACATCTCCACACCAACATGATGGAGTTCTCATATCTTTGTCCTTCACCTTATCCAACTCGGCGTCTGTCCACTTATCCGACATATCCTCGCGGTTAGCACACGGTGGCCTCGTCACGGAACCGGAAAAAGCCATGCCTATAAAGACAAATTTGGTAGTTAGTAAAGTAAAATAACATGTATGTATGCAAAAAAACAAATAAACAAGTCCAAATAACAAGTACCATTCACCTTATTTCAACCATCTGGGTTAAGCAAGATGTCAATAGGCCTTCCTCTATCAACCCTTATCGTCCTAGGAGCACGACCACCGGTACCCGACCGCCCCCACGCCCTCTCATACTGTCTCCTCGTCCACTACCGCCAAGATTCGTCCGTCCTCCACGCACACCACTCCTGCCTCCTCGTCCACCACCACCCCTACCTCCTCGTGTGCCACCGGTACCTCCTCTTCGAGCACCACTTTGACTAGGATCCGGAGTGTTGGCATTGGTCCGTGGCTTTTTGGTGCATTTCCTAACATTGTGTCCCGGCTCGTCACATTTACCACAATTGTTGATGCCCGGTGCCTCCATGAAATGGCCGCTACCAAATTGTTTCATTCCGGTGTATCCAGCTAGGTCATCCATGTCACCCCTAAACCTCTTCTTTCTTCTTCTTCCCTTGTAGGCACCATGAGTTCGGGGTCGGGGACGATGTGTGGCCCATGATACTCAGGCCACTGTGACTGATCTAGGAAGGGATGAAACCTAGGAGTCCATGTCAACCTCGTTCGTTCCAATGTGAACTCATGCAACCGCAAGGTGGTACCATTGGATACTTTCAAGTTTCTGAACCTTGAGGCGGTCATCACATGCGAGCAAGGCCAATGATACTTGTGAGGTCTCTCGCACTAACACCACCGGGTCTTGAGGCGCACCTCATATGCTACTCCACCATATGTCATGCCGTCCCTTGTTGTGCCACCCGGCTCATCGACTTGGTAGATTTGTTCTTTTTCACTAAAACTAATGATTTGTTGACGCCAAGACTTGTGCGCTTGATGCTTCAACCAATCCTCAACTTTGAAGGGAAATTCCATTTTCTCACCTATCCATTTGGCGGTCTCTTCGGAATGCCTCAGAAAATACTCGTTAAGCTTGAAGAAGGTATATTTCACTATTGAAGTGACCGGCAAATAACGGACACCCTTGAGCACATTGTTGAAGCATTCCACCATGTTACTTGTCATGTCTCCGTATCGGAAACCTCCTTCGTCGTAAGCACGTGACCACTTATGCTTCTCCGGAAAATTCCTTGTCAAGAATTCTCTCCCTCCTTTGTTCTTCACCAACGCCTTGAATAGCTTATCATAGCGGCTTTGGAATCTGTCGGTGTTGAATGCCACACAAACATGGGTAAGATCTTTGCAAAACTCCTTACTCTTGCATGCACGGTAAAAGTTTGCCACGAAATGCCTCATGCACCAACGGTGTTGGAGCTTTGGATAGCCTGGAATGTCAACTTCTATTGCTTTGAGAATCCCATGATGGCGATCCGATATGATGCACACCTCTCTTTTGGGGCCAATCACCTTCGTCCTCACATGATCCATGAACCACTGCCAATTATCATCGTGCTCAGAAGGCACCAACGCAAATGCCACCGGTAACACATTGTCATTGGACGAGTGGGCCATTGCTACCATCAACGTGCCCTTGTACTTTCCGGTCAAGAATGTGCCATCAATTGACAACACAGGGCGGCAATGCCTAAATGCACCGATGCATTGCCCAAAGCTCCAAAAATCTCGATGAAACACTCCCTCGATTGACTCGACCCTATGGCGCATGTCCGGGTTCCGATGAGCAATGGCTCCCAACATTCTCGGAAGAATGTTGTACGCGGCGACATAATCACCATGCAACATCCTTATAGCGTTTGCCTTCGCCATCCAGGCCTTTCCATACTTGACCGGGTACCCGAATCTTTCAAAGACCGAACTCATGAGGAACTTCACCTTGACGGTTGGATCATGGGATATCTCATTCCACAATTTATAGCCTAGATACTCGGACGTGAGTTGGCGGTGTCCCTTGCTTCGGTCCGCTTTCTCCGGCGGTATGCACTTGTGGGTGGCCACACAACTCTTCAACTCCCATTGCCCGGTTTCGTTGATCTTTCTTCCACGGACCTTCCATGGGCAACCTTCTTTGTCACATTTGATTGTGTAGCGCAATTTTTTGTTGGAATGGCCAACAACGAACGGCCTATGGTTCCGAATGGCATAGTCACTCAACCATATCTTGAACTCTTGTAAACAACCAAACTTGATCCCTTTCTTCAAATGAGCATTCTCGTCCTCACTCGGTGGCCTTGGATCACCCATCCTCGGGCAAGGCGATGGTTCGATCAAGCCCAACCTCATGCCACCATCAACAATGGCCTTGTCGGCAAGGCTAAGATCACGAAACAAAGAGGCTTTCCTTGCCATTGACCTTCTTGTAAATTTGATTTTCTTGCGGCGTGAATCCATCCTCATCCAATTCTTCCAGCGGACCCTCATCATCCGACTCATACCTACACATACGGCTATAAGGGAGGTTCCGGTCCATGTCTTGTTGATGCACAATGACATCCAAGTCACCAATGGGATTGTAATGAATCTCTTCTTCTTCCGCATACACATCATCTTGAGCAATAGCATCTCCATAAACATGAGCAATGGCATCTTCATCAACATGAACATTTGCATGTTCATCCACATGAGCAACGGCCTCATCTCCAACATGATCATCACCTAGAAGAACTATGGCTCTAGCATTGATGTCCTCTTCATTTGGTTGGCTACTTGGTGGTTGGCTAGCCGCATTGTGGCCATACACCACGACAGCATCATGTATTGGGGAGGACACATTCCGGTTCAAGTCAAGTAGTGGCCGATGAACTTCAACCTTTACTTGTCTTGTGGCAAGTAACTCAAGTGACTTGTCTTATGATCCCTCAACTTTCTCCTTATAAACATCCCAATGCAATTGAGAGGTGATGGACATACTCTTTAATCGGGATCTTACTCCCACTCCCACATCATACCGTCCAATAAGCTTCACACCATCACTTGGGTTAATCCAATTAAGGACATTTCTCACTTTCACGACAATATCATCATAGCTCGGGCTTGTGTCAAAAATCATGGCCTCCTCCCATTCGTCGGTATTTCCATCCATGAAAGCCACCTTGTCCAAATAATGCACATTCACTAGTTTATCCATCTAAAAACAATGGAACAAAATTGAGTCATCCATGGACCGATCATTTCATATGGATGAACTATCTAAAATATAAGATTTTGAATCTAACAACTAGTATACCTTAATCATAGCACTAACCCTAACCTAACTAAACCCCTAACCCTAACTCTTAAGCTACCTTGCCACAACAAAGAGTGACACATATTACTTAGATCAACCATAAATACACCATAAATGCCCCATAAATGTGCCATAAATGCACAATAAATGCTAAACTAGAGGAAGAACTAGGGGGTTGCAAAACTAGTTGATTCCAACAAAACTAGATGATTTGAACCAACCAAATGAAGGGGGGATGGGGAGGTACCTTGGGTGATGCAAATGGCCTCGATCCACGGGACAAATCTCAAGCAATGAAGGTGAATCTAGTGGGTGCTTGGGTGGGGGAGAAAAGGGGGAGGGAGTGTGATATCGGGGAGGAAGAAGATGAGCGGAGTGGGTGGGTGGTGAGTGAACCCCACCGAACCTTATCTCCAGGACCCTACCGCCAAAGATCTCGGCGGTAGGGTGTTCGAGCCTACCGCCGAGGTGTGCGGCGGTAGGTCCCTTTGCCACGTCAGACACCGTTAACGGCCAGACGGCCGTCAAAGCAACCTACCGCCAGGGAGGACAGCGGTAGCCTGTACACATCTACCGCCAGGGAGGACGGCGGTAGCCAAAAGGGTCAAATGTCGAAAAAGATTCAAACCGGGGTCAGATCTTGATTTTAGACGTGAAAAGGGTCAAAACACGGAATTTTACCAGCAGGGCCGGCCTACAACACAATTGGAAGGTTCGGCGATTTTGCCAGCGTCAGCTGCCGCGAATTTTCACAGTGGAGTATAAGCCAAAACGTTACTGTCCCGAACAAGTGCAGTATATATACATACGGTTTATTTACACAAAGCGCGTCACTGCAATCTTAGTGCTTCTGTTTTTCTATGTGGTCGGCACGCAAGCGAGCGCATCAACTAATCAATTTCTATGATCTACCCGATTAATTTAAGAGCAATTCTTTGTATGTAACCTTTTTTTTTTTACAAATTCTTCGTATGTAACCTATTGTGCATCGCGAAAGAAAAAACATAATGTGGATAACTTTTTTTAGTTGAAAGAATAAAAAAGCATGGTTGGATTTTAAGAAAATACTGAAGTCAATTGATGAACAAACAGATTCAGTTGTAACCAGTGAGGCTGTCTTAAATGGAAGACAGCGACGTTGTTTTTCATTTTATATTAAGAGTGGCAAAGGGATACAAGTTACGCGTAATCACATATTGATTCATTTTCAAAAAGGATAAAAAGAGAGAGAAGAAGAAGACAATTGAATTAAGTCCAAAACTGGAGTAGTGAAACAAGACAGCCGCAAGGGAATTGTCGAGTGGAGGGAAGAAGAAAGGAAATAAGCTGAAACATTCTCCGAAAGCTCAACCCCTGTCTTTCCTTGACACTACGTACTGACTTGGCCGAGAAGGCTCTGGACCGGAGCTCCTATACAAAGGCTGGACTGGAGCGGCAGTTCGCTGGCATTGGCATTGGCCAAGGAGCACTGAGCATGGACCCGGAACTCGTGCTCCACCTCGAGATCGCCGCGGTGGTCGTGATGGCGGTCATCATCGTCGCCGTGGCCGTCATGGCCTCGGGCGGAGCCTGCGACGACGCGGTCGGCACCGCCGCGGTGCACAACGCCGACGTCGAGAGCGCCCTCGGCGACGACACGCTCATGACGTACAAGCAGGCGGCCGCCAGGAAGAAGGAGAAGGAGAAGGAGGAGGAAGAGGAGGAGCGGTGCGCCATCTGCCTGTCGGAGTACGGCGAGGGCGAGGCCGGCGAGCTGGTGCGGGTGGTGCCGGCCTGCGGACACTTCTACCACGCGAGCTGCGACGTCGACCGCTGGCTCCGGAAGCGCCGGACGTGCCCGCTCTGCCGCGGAGGGCTCGGGCCGTCGCTGCCGGGGCTGCCGCGGCCGGAGTGCCCGCCGATGCCGCCGCGGATGCCGTCTTTAGCTTAGCGTGTCTCGTTTTTCGACGGCTGCTTGTTAGGACTTGTGTTCTTGCGGAGTGCAGAGGATGCTGCAGCATTGCGCGCTTGCGCACGTGAGGCGGCTCAATTTGCGGGAGGAAATGGTGAATGCAAATTACTCCCTCCATAAACAAATATAAGAGCGTTTAGATCATTAAAGTAGTGAACTAAACATTGTTATATTTGTTTATAGAGGGAGTACTTATTTACTTTCCGTTGCTCCCAAAGGAAATATTGTATTGCCACGTCAATTACCAAGAAAAATCTGTCGCAATGCGTGATGAAAATGGGCGCCGGACAAGAGACTAGAATACCATCTCACACACACGCGATCAGACTGATGCCATTACAATATTAGTAAATCACAAGCAATTTTAGTTGATAGAAAGAAAGAAAAAAAGTTGATAGCAAGATCGAGCCGACATCGAGTTTTTCCTTGGTAAGCAAAGACCAGCACGTCGACTACCATCACTAACCAGAAAACACAGCTATCATCAATCAGCATCATTTTTTTTAGCACGTTATCAGTCAGCATCTAAGCTGAGCAGTGTGGGCAGAGTCTTTGCGCTGACTTTGACATGTTCCGGCCACAGTGTTCCTAGCTTGAGACTCGAAAAAATCTGCACAAGTTGATTTTTAATAATGTGAACTTTTTTTTAGGGTATAATGTGAACTTTTTGGCACCTAGTCCTTCCTCCAAATTCAAATCTGGTGAGAAACATCTGGTATTCACTATCTTCTGGACCATCTGGAAATTAAGGCCCCTTTTGATAGCAAAGTATATTCTAAGTATTTTGAGAATACTATAGTTTTTAAAATTATCATAGTTTTATTTACAAGAGATGTTTGGTTGCCCCTAGCAGTTGTGGTTTTAATACTGTAGTATTGGGCAAACTGTAGTTTTTTCTCTACATAAAAAGAAAGAACTCCAAACCTCTTTTTTAAAAAAGAGCTCCTGAGTGCTTAAACGAAACGTGTAGGCAGCAAAATTTTGTAATGTTGTGCGGCAACAGCCAAACAGGTTCTGTGTATTGTGAATACTTTAAAATACTCTGTTTTGGTAAAACCATGATATCTCACACCTACAAGCAAAATTACTGCAGTTTTTGATACTTTGATTTATATAGTACTTTGCTATCAAACACAACCTAAGAAACAGTGGAGCACTCCCTTTGGTCTAAATTAATTGATGTAGCTTTAGTGTTTTATACTAATAAAGTTGTACTAAAACTGCGTCAATGAATTTAAATCGGAGGGAGTATCATTTTTGACAATGTTAAAGTTACTAACCATTGTGTCTCTATTAGGGCATGGCCAACGGTACCGAAAATTTTATTAATAGTAATTAATAAACCAGTAATTACGAAAGCAATAAAGTATAAATGGGAATTTTAAATATAGTAAGGACATGGTGGACAACAACGTCCCACTGTGTACGCATATGCTAACGACGCCCCACCCTGGACGCTATTTTGGATAGAATCCACCATCTGGTTGGGTCGCACCCTGAACTAGCCTGCTAGCGGTCGCTGCATCCATCTCGTGCCTGTCGCCCACCTTCATCTCCTCTCCTACCACGGCCGTCTCTGACCTCCGGCTAATTCCCGCCGCCCACCTTGCTACGGACCGCCTCCGCCTCCGCCTCGCCCCCCACCTCCTCACGACCGCCCCGACCTCCGGCTCATCCCCGATGCCCACATCCTCACGGTTGCCCCCGACCTCCTCTCGGCCAAAGGGGGTGGACGGAGGCCGCCGCCGTGGCGACATCAGCGAGTTGGCCGGAGGTGTTCATCCCTCTCCCTTCTCTCCACTGATTGTCTATACGTCGTCCAAACCATTGGTAACAGTGTGGATCTTCCCAGGGTGCATAGAAGGTATGCATTCTGCTATTCCCTAATTAAACATTACTCCGGCCACGCATTCTACTAGCCCCTAATTAGTGATTACAGTGTCGATGCTTTCAAATTAAACAGTACAAGGAGCAGATGCTTTCAAATTTCTTTTGACTAATGATCTACTATTTGTCTCTTATTCATATGAAAGTAAGAGTTATGAAATAATATAAGTTAGTTCTGTTTCTTTCATAAAAGGTATTGTGCATCCAACCAAAGTATTATAAATTTCAGAACTGTTATGAAATAACATAGTACTTGAGCAACTAAGCATAATTGATTCCTATGCTATTATGTTGTAGCTTTACTGATTACACCGACTGTGTAGGCATAGCTGAAAACATTGGATTGTTTGAGTTTTATTTATCAGTGTAGTATTGTGAAGAATAAATTCAATTGATTGCTTTGATCTTTCATGTCAACATCTTACTCGTTCCTTTTATGTTGTAACAGGGTCTTGAAATGGATACAAATGGATGTTTCAGTGATTTGTATGGATGCCTCACAGCCAACACAAAGTATCCAAAACTTGGGAAAATGTGAGTATCCTTTAAATTCGCATGTCATCTGTTAGACTTAGTGATTAACTAAAAACTAATTGTTGTGTCTATTGATTCAGCCTAACATTTCCTTGAATGTACGGTGTTACCATGTTGGCATCCCATTTGACCCCCCATGTACATCAACTTTAGGGAACCTTGGTTTTTATCAGATTGCTAAGATGAGGAAAATCAATGTCGAAAAATATTTGATATCGGCATTGGTGGAGCATTGGCGGCCCGAGACAAACAGTTTTCACCTACCTGTAGGAGAAATGACTATTACGTTGCAAGATGTCAGTTGTTTGTGGGGGTTGCCTATCCATGGTAAACCACTTGTTGGAAAAGTTGATACACAATGGTCAGAATTAGTTGAGAGGTTGCTTGGGATTCCTGTGGATGAACAACACATGAAACAAAAGAAAAGGTGAAAAGGTGATGATGATACTGTTGTGAGGAATTCACAATACTCTCTAGATTTGGGTAAACTGCGGGAACGCTTCCATGTGTTGTCGGATAATTCAATGGCCAGGGAGATAAATTGGCATGCTCGAGCACTTGTTCTAAAAATCCTTGGCAATTATGTTCAAGAATACAACCGTGTTGATGCAACAGTGTGGCCAGACGATATTCCCTTTGATGTAGCAAGTTTACCTCATTATAGACATTGGTTCCAACAAAATGGTATGTACATAGTATTCTTCGATTCTCAATGCTTGGGCGGCCTAGATAAACCTATTCCATATCCTCGAGATAGCATCGAATGGACTGGCTACATGCCTAGTGGTCCGCCACTGGCTCAAATTGTAAGTGTTTGTTTCATTTTCATTGTACTATTTACATCATATAGTAATAAATGTGTCATGCAATATTTGTTTTGTCACTTGCAAGGGTTATGCAAGATAAAGAATGCCACACGGGGTATTAAATGTGCTATTACTAGTGGATGCAAGAAGATAGGGAAAACTATATTGAGGTCTTGTGTAGGAAATTTGTTGGATTTGAACTTGGAGCCTGGGCTGCAAAGCATGCTTACTGAGGCTAGGTTACCACTGTACATTGAAGATATTCCATTTGATGAAGAGGTTTTTGATATTGCTAACCCACCAAGCCCCCCAAAAGAGAGCAAATCTGATGTGTTCAATCAATGGATATACTCCGGCAAAGGTTTTACAACATACCTTAAGGCTGGTGAAGCGATGAGAGATGGGGAACCGACAACACAAGATGTAGGTCAAGTTACCCAATAAACCAACTCGAATGAGCTTGGTAGAGCTAGTGGGCTTATATAAAGGAGTTCGTAGCGAGTAGTTGGTTAGAATGGTCATCTGTAGAGCGACCTGGAGGTGTAGCTGACCAAATCCTTTTGTATTTTGCCCCAAAAAGCAGTCCAGGAATTTTGTTTGTGCTATGACAGATATGGATTGTAATAGTTCCCAAAAAAGTGTTTGTTACTCCTTATTTGATAAGTTCATCTCGAGTATATATTTTTTCATATAAAGGAAAATGTGATACCACAAATGCAAATCATCAATCATGTCCATCCTTGATTGTATGGCGTGCCTTTCTAGTTACTCGACCTCTTCTCTATGGATGATGTGCTCGTCCCCTGACATGTCCTCTTTTCATTGGGTGATGTCCTATTCCCTTGACTCGGCCTCTTTCCTTTGGATGATATGCTCTTTGCTTGACTCGACCTCTCTCCTCTACTCGATGATGTGGTCTGTCCTCGACTCGATGTAATGGTCTGTCTCTAGCTAGATGATGTACCTACAGTAAATGCAAAAAAGTAAAATTAGATGAAAATAATTTTACATATACACCAGTACCACAAAACTAGTTTGCATATCTGTTAGATTATTGTCCGTTATCGAACGCCGGGCTTGGTGTCCCATTCGGCTTCCTTGCATTTCACCCATGTACATCGAATTCTTTTGTGTTGACACCGCCCAAGATTTATCAAGTTATCATCAGGAACAATAATCAGGCCACTATATGTTGGCCACTCATTTTGGTTCTCGTAAGGATGAAATTGTTCAGCCCACGTGTTTGCAAGTACTTTGGAAGAGTAATATGAATGAACTATTTGATTTTCATTTAGATTCCTATACTTGCAAACAGCAAGAAAATGGGCACATGGCACACCAGTTAGGTTTGGCTTTAGGCAGTCGCAAGATGGAGTAGTATTTGGTTGCAGAGTGACCTTGTACTTGAAGTCCTTATGAATAAAAAGAACATGAACCCCATTGCGTAATGGAATCCTCTCATTGTCAACCTTGACCTCAAATATTCCAACTTCATCACCATACGAAATAACATGCATATGTCCTGCCTTATCGCCCCTTTTCACCAATAGTTTATCCACTCGTTCGGACCATTGCTTGCCTTCGTCAACCAAGTTATGAGCACTTCGCCTTCTTTTACAAACCACTCCACACACTTTGAAAATGTCTCCTCCACAATTGCTACCACTGGTAGCCTTCGGGAAAGCCTGAACATATTGTTTAAGGACTCAGACCCATTGCTTGTCATGATCCCCCAACAGTAACCCCCATCCTTGCATTGAAATACCTTCTCGGGCTTATCTTCCTCATTTTTATCTTCCTGAAAATACTTACCGACCTTTCTAAGATATGTTATTGCATTGGGACAAGTATGTTCAATAGATGACATGCCCCCTCGATTCTACGAGGTTTCTTTTTCTTGACTGCCAACTTAAGTATTTTCAGAACATCATCATCACGAAAAGCTTTGTACAGATTCTCTGCAACATGTTGAGAGAAAAAACGATGCACACACTCACCAGCACTTTCGTTCCAACCAAGGTGCGGCTGCTTAAACACCCATTTGATTGCTTTGTGGCGATCTATAATCACACACATTAATTTTCCAACACCAATTACCTCCCTTTGTAGCCATCTCATGAACCAGCACCAGTTCGTTGCGTCCTCTTTCTCCGCAATGGCAAATGCAAGAGGTATTAACTTGTTGTTAGCATCATATCCGCAAGACATTATCAATCTGCCCTTGTATCTTCCTGATAGAAATGATGCATCCACATTTATTGTTGGTCGAATGTGGGGAACTGTTGCAATGCAAGGTCCAAATGTCCAAGCAACACATCAAAATTCTCTATGCCCTTCTTGTGCCATGGGTTTCGATGGAAGAACATACTTTTACCTGGATTTTTTAACTCTAATAGCCTCGAGGAATGGGATGAGAAGATTGAATGATCCTTCCCAGCTACCAAAAAGTTGTGCTATAGCCTTCTTCTTGATACATCTCCAACGTATCTACTTTTCCAAACACTTTTACCCTTGTTTTGGACTCTAAGTTGCATGATTTGAATGGAACTAGCCTGGACTGACGTTGTTTTCAGCAGAACTGCCATGGTGTTATATTTGTGCAGAAATAAAAGTTCTCGGAATGACCTGAAAATCCATGGAGTCATGTTTTGGAATTAATAAAAAATATTGGCGAAAGAATCAACGTAAGGGGGCCCACACCCTGTGCATGAGGGTGTAGGGAGCGCCGACCCCCTGGGGCGCGCCCCCTGCCTCGTGGGCCCCCTAGAACTCCACCGACCTCAACTCCAACTCCATATATTCATGTTTCAGGAGAAAAAAAATCAGAGAGAAGGATTCATTGCATTTTACGATACGGAGCCGCTGCCAAGCCCTAATATTCCTCAGGAGGGCTGATCTAGAGTCCGTTCGGGGCTCCGGAGAGGGGAATCTGTCACCATCGTCATCATCAACCACCCCCCATCACCAATTTCATGATGCTCACCACCGTGCGTGAGTAATCCCATCATAGGCTTGCTGGACGGTGATGGGTTGGATGAGATTTACCATGTAACCGAGTTAATTTTGTTAGGGTTTGATCCCTAGTATCCATTATGTTCTAAGATTGATGTTGCTATGACTTTGCCATGCTTAATGCTTGTCACTAGGGCCCGAGTGCCATGATTTTAGATCTGAACCTATTATGTTTTCATGAATATATGTGAGTTCTTGATCCTATCTTGCAAGTCAATAGTCACCTACTACGTGTTATGATCCGGCAAACCCCGGAGTGACAAAAGTCGGGACACTTCCCCGTGATGACCGTAGTTTTAGGAGTTCATCTATTCACTGAGTGCTAATGCTTTGGTCCGACACTCTATTAAAAGGAGGCATTAATATCCCTTAGTTTCCAATAGGACCCCGCTGCCACGGGAGGGTAGGACAAAACATGTCATGCAAGTTCTTTTCCATAAGCACGTATGACTATATTCGGAATACATGCCTACATTAGATTGATGAACTGGAGCTAGTTCTGTGTCACCCTATGTTATAACTGTTGCATGATGAATTTCATCCGACATAATTATCCATAATTAATCCATTGCCTATGAGATCGTTTCATATTTGATCTTTCCCAAGTTACTTCTTCGTTGCCACTGTTACAATTGCTACAAAACTGCTACTATTACTTTTTCCACTGTTACCATTACTCCCATACTACTTTGCTACTAAATACTTTGCTACAGATATTAAGTCTTTCAGGTGTGGTTGAATTGACAACTCAACTGCTAATACTCGAGAAATATTCATTGGCTCCCCTTGTGTCGAATCAATAAATTTGGGTTGAATACTCTACCCTGGAAAACTTTTGCAATCCCCTATACTTGTGGGTTATCAAGACCTTTTTCTGGCGTCGTTGTCGGGGAGCATAGCTCTATTCTTTGAGTCACTTGGGATTTATATCCGTTGATCATTATGAGGAACTTGAAAGATGAAAGAACCAAGATTTTTCCCTCAACTACATGGTGAGGTAAGGAACTGCCATTTAGCTCTGCACTTGATTCACCTTCTGTTATGAGTAAATTTGCGACACCTACACCTGCACCTGCTATTGATTATGATATGCTGCATGTTATTGATGATGCCACTTTTGATATGCATGATGCTTATGATGAAACTACTTTTGTGCTTGATAATACTGTGCCATTAGGTGAATTTCTTGATGAACAACTTACTAGGGTTAGAGAGAATGAAATTATTGAAACTGATAATATTGATGAAAATGATGATAAAGATTCTCCCCCTAGATATGAATTGTCTGTTGTACCTGAGGGTTATGTTATGGATGAAGAAACTGCTGGAGGCCTTTTTGCTTGCAAAGATAGATATGATCTTAAGAAACTGCTAGCTAAGCTGAAAGAAAAGTCTTTGAATGCTAGAATAAAATATGACCCCACTTTTGCTACTTCACCTATCTGTGTTACTGATAAGGATTATGAATTCTTTGTCGATCCTGAGTTAATTACTTTGGTTGAATCTGATCCTTTCTATGGCTATGAATCTGAAACTGTTGTGGAACATCTTACTAAATTGAACGATATAGCCACCATATTTACTCATGAGGAAAAATTCGTTATTACTATATTCTTAAATTGTTTCCTTTTTCATTAAAGGGTGATGCTAGGATATGGTTTAATTCTCTTGCGTAGTTCCCAGGATATGATTTAATTCTCTTGCATAGTTCCCAGGAAAAATTCATTATTACTATATTCTTAAATTGTTTCCTGGTTGTGTGCGTAGTTCCCAGGATATGATTTATTACTTCTCTGCAAAATATTTCCCCGCTCATAAGAAACAAGCTGCCTTAAGGGAAATATTTAATTTTGTGCAAATTGAAGAAGAGAGTCTCCCATAAGCTTGGGGGAGGCTTCTCTGATTATTTAATACTTTGCCTGATCATCCTCTCAAGAAAAATGAAATACTTGATATCTTTTATAATGGACTAACTAATGCTTCCAGAGACCACCTGGATATATAGTTGTGTTGGTTGTGTTTTCAGGGAAAGAACTGTTGAGCAAGCTGAATTGCTATTGAATAATGTATTGAGTAATGAAAATGATTGGACACTTCCTGAACCAACTCCTAAACCAACTCCGAAGAAAAGGGGTATTCTATTTCTCGGTCCTGAAGATATGCAAGAGGCAAAGAAATCTATGAAAGAAAAAGGTATTAAAGCTGAAGATGTTAAGAATTTACCGCCTATTGAAGAAATACATGGTCTTGATAACCCGACACATGTAGTAAAGGTAAATTCTCTCTATAGATTTGATGAAGGTGATATTCCATGTAATAAGTCTGCTAGTCAATGCTTGGATGAGTTTGATAATTTTATTGTTAAACAAGAGAACTTCAATGCTTATGTTGGTAGACAATTGAAACGTAATGCTTATATGGTTGAACACTTGAGTGATTATATGTCTAGAGTTAAAGGTGACCTTAAGCTTATTAGTAAACATGCATCCATGGTTACCACTCAAATAGAACAAGTGCTTAAGGCCCAAGATGATTTGCTCAATGAATTAAATAATAAGAACAATGATAATGATGTTACAGTTATGACTAAAGGTGGTAGAATGACTCAGGAACCTTTGTATCCTGAGGGCCATTCTAAGAGAGTTGAGCAAGACTCTCAGAGAACTAATATTGATGCACCTAGTCCTTCTAAGAAAAAGAAAAAGAAAAATGATAGGACTTTGCATGCTTGTAGTGAACCGGTTGTAGACACACCTGAGAATCCCAATGATATTTCTATTTCTGATGGTGAAACACAATCTGGTAATGAACATGAACCTAGTGATAATGTTAATGATGATGTTCATGTTGATGCTCAACCTAGCAATAACAATGATGCAGAGATTGAACCTGATGTTGATCTTGATAGCCCACAATCAAAGAATCAACATTATGATAAGAGAGACTTTGTTGCTAGGAAGCATGATAAAGAAAGAGAACCATGGGTTCAGAAACCCATGCCTTTTCCTCCTAAGCCATCCAAGAAAAAGGATGATGAGGATTTTGAGTGCTCTGTTGAAATGATTAGACCTATCTTTTTGCGTATGTGTTTGACTGATATGCTTAAAATGAATCCATATGTCAAGTATATGAAAGATATTGTTACAAATAAAAGAAAGATACCGGAAGCTGAAATTTCCACCATGCTTGCTCATTATACTTTTAAGGGTGGAATACCAAAGAAACTTGGAGATCCAGGAGTACCAACTATACCATGCTCCATTAAAAGAAATTATGTTAAAACTGCTTTATGTTATCTTGGAGTCGGTGTTAGTGTTATGTCTCTCTCTTTATATCGTAGACTTGATTTGAATAAGTTGACACCTACTGAAATCTCTCTGCAAATGGCTGATAAATCAACTGCTATACCCGTCGGTGTTTGTGAGGATGTGCCTGTTGTGGTTGCAAACTTTACTATTTTAACGGACTTTGTTATTCTTGATATTCCCGAGGACGACAGTATTTCGATCATCCTTGGTAAACCTTTTCTAAATATTGCAGGGGCTATTATTGATTGCAACAAAGGCAATGCCAATTTTCATGTTAACGGTAATGAGCATACGGTACATTTTCTGAAGAAACAACCTCACATTCATAGTACCCTCCTTTTACTTTCTGTTATTTAGATTAAATAAAGCAAAAATAGTATTTTCTGTCTATTTTCTGAATTATCCGTGCAATAAAAAATACCCCGAAAATAAAAGTTCCCCAAATACCTTGAAATGAAGTATTGATTTTTTGTAGAATATTGAAGAATTTTTCGCACTTAGAACACATCGGAGGGATCCACCATTTGGCCACGAGGGCACAGGGCGCGGCCACCCCCTGGGGCGCACCCCCTTGCCTTGTGGGCCCCACGTGACCCCCTCCACTTATTCTAGCACCCACACACTTCGTCTTCCTCCAGAAAAATCATCCCGTAGCTCAAACCCATGTTCTAGCTTGTTTTGCTGCCATTTTCGATCTCCTTGCTCAAAGCTCAATTCACAAAATTGCTTTGGGGGATTGTTCTTTGATATGTGACTCCTCCAATGGTCCAATTAGTTTTTGTTCTAATGCTTTATTTATTGCAAATTTTTGCTGCTGAGGTGACCCTGTTCTTGAGCTTGCATGTCAAATTTATATGGTCCAAAGTAGTTTTAATGCATGATATAGCCTCTAGGCACTTGTGGGAGTAGTTGCTATCAATCTTGTTGAGTTTGGTTACTTTTATTTTGAGTCACTAAAAATTTCAGAAATTTTTCAGAGAAAGAAAATGATGAAGAGATTGTTGAGGGCCTCCTCGAGCCGAAGCTCGAAGGATAAGCAGAATGAAGAAAATATAAAGCCCAAATGCAATCTTCCTCGCACTACGGAGGTTCGGCCGTGCGAATGGCCTTGCGATGCATTCTTGAGAGCCGCCGGAATTCACGACGACTTTTATTATTTGGCTGAAAATGCAGGCCTCACCGACTCCCTCCACAACCAGTGTGGTTAGTATCTCCTACTCACTAATATTTTCGTTCAAAACTTTTATTTCCATGGTAGAAAATCACCACCTTCAGTGGAGTTTTATTTATATGATGAGTTTAAGGAGATGTCACTCTATGATTTTTGTTTGGTTTGCAAGTTGCCCTTTGTGGGCAGCCTCGAGAAACCACATCCTAGTGATGTGGATGGATTTATTGATAGAATTGTTGTAGCGGAAATGAGAAAAGTTTCAGATGCAAGGATTACCAGTATATATTTTCCTGTTCTACGTTACGTTGCAATATTTGCTAGTAGATGCTTAATTGGTCGTGGGAACAGAGGGAACCTTAGTGCTCCAGACCTTGCTATTTTGCGCCATGCTTTATTTCGTGATACAACTTTCAGTTTAGGCGCTATTGTTGCTAAACAGTTAAGTCTGAACCGTACAAAAGGCCCCATCTTTAGAGGTATCTTTGCTTCACGCCTTGCTAAACACTTTGAGATACTTATTAGGCATCATGAGAAAGAGGAAAAGTTGCTGCCCAATATTTTTCTAGACTATAAGAGTATGGTAGCACATGACTTTATTGTTAAAAATAAGAAGAAGATACTTAAGTATAACTTGATATTTGCTAAAACTAAGTGTGAGACTATTGTCTTGCATGCACCCTCTTTGTTTAACATACTTTCAGGCACATACCTCATCCTTCCCGAGGACATTTATGCATACTGGGTGCTGACACAAGTCCCAGAGCCTGAGCATGAGCCACCACTTGACCCATATCGGGAGTCTGTTTATCTGTGGGACCCAGAGGAGCTCGCTAACCAGTTGCACCCTGAGGACCCTCCTCAGTACACCAGAGAGGGTCGCTTTGATCCATGGGCATAGACCAACTTAGGCCAAAAGCCTAAGCTTGGGGGAGTATGTATTTCTCACCGACATTACATTCATGTTCACACACTCATTCTAGTTGTTGGTGCTCATACTTTTTCATTGTACTATCCATGCTAGTTTATTTTCTTTTCTTGCTTTCTTCTTGTGTGTTCGAAAAACTTTGAGAAAAACCAAATAGATTAGTTGTAGCCTTTAGCTAGTTTACTTTCCATGCTTGTAGTAGATATTAAAAGAAACCCCCCAAAAAAATTCTCATTCTTCTTTTGCTTGTTGGGAGCTTTCCCGTGTAAATAGTTTTATTTCTTTTCTTTTCTTTGGGGGTAGAGAGGAGAAGACCACGATGAAAATGTTGAGTGGCTCTCATATGCATTATTGATGATCTAACCAAGAGCCCATATTACCTTGTCTTCTCCTTTGTATTAAATGCTTGCAGATTCTAGCTTAGTACAGTGCATGTGCACTATTATTATTATCCACACCGTTCAGTCGTGCAAGTGAAAGGCAATAATGAAGATATATGATGAAATGATTGAGATGGGAAGCTGGTATGAACTCTACCTATCTTGTTTTCGTAAATATGATTAGTTTATCATTCCTGATTCAGCCTACTATGAATGAAACATGCTTGCAATGACAATTAGAGATTATAGTTATTCATGCCATGCTTAATTAGCTAGGAGTTTATAATGGTTTACTTTGCGTGCCAACATGCTATTAAAATGGTTGTGATGTGGTATGATAGGGTGGTATCCTCTGAATGATTCGAGTGGCTTGACTTTGCACATGTTCACGCATGTAGTTGAAACAAAATCAACATAGCCTCCACGATATTTATGTTCATGGTGATTTATATCCTACTCATGCTTGCACTCATTGTTGGTTCATCTTAATGCATGTTCATGACTGTTGTCGCTCTCTAGTTGGTCGCTTCCCAGTCTCTTTCTAGCCTCCACTTGTACTAAGCGGGAATACTGCTTGTGCATCCACTTCCATAAACCCCAAAGTTGTTCCATATGAGTCCACCATACCTTCCTATATGCGGTATTTACCTGTCGTTCTAAGTAAATTTGTATGTGCCAAACTCTAAACCTTCGAATGAAATTCTATTTTGTATGCTCGAATAGCTCATGTATCAACTAGGGCTTTCTATATCTTCCATGCTAGGTGGGTTATTCTCACGATGAGTGGACTCCGCTCATCATTCACGAGAAAATGGCCGGTAACCGGTGCCCAGTCCTATGCTCAAATCAAATCAAAATAATTGCAAACAAAACTCCCCCAGGATTGTTGTTAGTTGGACGGTACTCGTTGTTTCGGGACAACCATGGAATGTGCTCATTGGTGGTGGGGGAGTATAAACTTTACCATTCTGTTTGGGAACCGCCTATAATGTATGTAGCATGGAAGATATCGAGATCTCTTGGTTGTTATGTTGACAATGAAAGTATGCCGCTCAAAATATTATTTATCTCTGTTTCAAAACTCGAGCTCTGGCACCTCTGCAAATCCCTGCTTCCCTTTGCGAAGGGCCTATCTATTTACTTTTATGTTGAGTCATCATCCTCTTATTAAAAAGTACCAGTTGGAGAGCACCGCTGTCATTTGCATGCATTGCTATTAATTTACATTGAGTATGACTGTGACTGGATCTCTTTTGTCATGAATTACAATGTCTAGTCAGTCCTTGATCTTCAGGGGTGCTTTGAATTTATATTTTGTGGTCTCAGAAAGAGCTAGCGAGATAACATCTTGTTATATCATATTATCATTGTTTTGAGAAAGTGTTGTCATCCGAGATATATTATTATTGCTCGCTAGTTGATTATGCCATTGATATGAGTAAACATGAGACCTAAATGTTATTATGATTATGGTTAGTTCATAATGTTTGCTGAAAACTTGAATATTGGCTTTACATATTTGCAACAACAAGATGAAACAGAGTTTGTAAAAGTTTTTCTTTATCACTTTCAGTTTGTCAACTGAATTGCTTGAGGACAAGCAAGGGTTTACGCTTGGGGGAGTTGATACGTCTCCAACGTATCTACTTTTCCAAACACTTTTGCCATTGTTTTGGACTCTAACTTGCATGGTTTGAATGGAACTGATGTCTACTACACAACCTTCTTCTTGTAGACGTTGTTGGGCCTACAAGTGCACAGGTTTGTAGGATAGTAGCAAATTTCCCTCAAGTGGATGACCTAAGGTTTATCAATCCGTAGGAGGCGTAGGATGAAGATGGTCTCTCTCAAACGACCCTGCAACCAAATAACAAAGAGTTTCTTGTGTCCCCAACACACCCAATACAATGGCAAATTGTATGGGTGCACTAGTTCGGCGAAGAGATGAAGATACAAGTGCAATATGGATGGTAGATAAAGGTATTTGTAATCTGAAATTATAAATACAGCAAGGTAGCAAGCGATAAAAGTGAGCGTAAACGGTATTGCAATGGTAAGAAACAAGGCCTAAGGTTCATACTTTCACTAGTGCAAGTTCTCTCAACAATAATAACATAGATAGATCATATAACAATCCCTCAACATGCAACAAAGAGTCACTCCAAAGACACTAATAGTGGAGAACAAACGAAGAGATTATGGTAGGGTACGAAACCACCTCAAAGTTATCCTTTCTGTTCTATCTATTCAAGAGTTCGTAGTAAAATAACATGAAGCTATTCTTTCCACTCAATCTATCATAGAGTTCATACTAGAATAACACCTTAAGACAGAAATCAACCAAAACCCTAATGTCACCTAGATACTCCATTGTCACCTCAAGTATCCATGGGCATGATTATACGATATGCATCACACAATCTCAGATTCATCTATTCCACCAACGCAAAGTACTTCAAAGAGTGCCCCAAAGTTTCTACTGGAGAGTCGAGACGAAAACGTGTGCCAACCCCTATGCATAGGTTCATGGGCGGAACCCGCAAGTTGATCACCAAAACATACATCAAGTGGATCACGTGATATCCCATTGTCATCACAGATTAGCACGGCAAGACATACATCAGGTGGCACATGATATCCCACACCACAGATAAGCACGGAAAGACATACATCAAGTGTTCTCAAATCATTAAAGACTCAATCCGATAAGATAACTTCAAAGGGGAAAACTCAATCCATTACAAGAGAGTAGAGGGGGAGAAACATCATAAGATCCAACTACAATAGAAAAGCTCGGGATACATCAAGATCGTGCCATGGAGGGAACATGAGGGAGAACACGAGAGAGAGAGAGAGAGAGAGAGAGAGAGAGAGAGATCAAACACATAGCTACTGGTACATACCCTTAGCCCCAAGGGTGAACTACTCCCTCGTCATCATGGATAGCGCCGGGATGATGAGGATGGCCACCGGTGATGGGACCCCCCCCCCCTCCGGCAGGGTGCCGGAATGGGCTCTCGATGGCTACAGAGGCTTGCGGCGGCGGAACTCCCGATCTATCTTGATATTCGATGTGTTTAGGGTACGTAGGCTTATATAAGCAAAAGAAGTCGGTCGGGGGAGCCTCGAGGGGCCCACGAGAGGGTAGGGCACGCCCAGGGGGTGGGTGCCCCCTGTCTTGTGGCCTGCTCGATGATCCCCTGGCTTGCACTCCAAATCTCCTGGATCATAATCTTTCCAAAAATCACGCTGCCGAAGGTTTCATTCCGTTTGGACTCCGTTTGATATTCCTTTTCTTCGAAATACTGAAACAGGCAATAAAACATCAATATGGGTTGGGCCTTCGGTTAATAGGTTAGTCCAAAAAGTAATATAAAAGTGTATAATAAAGCCCATAATCATTCAAAACAGATAATATAATAGCATGAATGCTTCATAAATTATAGATACGTTGGAGACGTATCAACATCCCCAAGCTTAATTCCTGCTCGTCCTCGAGTAGGTAAATGATAAAAGAAAGAATTTATGAAGTGTGAATGCTAGAGGTGCACAAGTTTGATCAATGATAATTTCAATCACCTTACTAGCATCATTATATGTCATAACAGTAGTTCATCTCATAAAACTTTTCAAGTAACAAGCTATTCACATGTTAAAGCATAGACCATAAACTTTCTTGAAAACTAGCAAACTTCATTCTTAGTCATCAAACAATTGCAATTCATCCTATTTTCAGGAAGGGTCTATGTCAGAGCTTTGATTTAGCAAACTTCGCATACTGAACTATCATTTAGTGTTCTACAATTGCTAACACTCACGCAATACTTGTGGTTATGAAGTTTTAATCAGACACGGAGAAAGATAGGGGCTTATAATGTTGCCCCCAAACATATTCACCTTTCGGTGATGTCAACAATAATAGTTCATGCTAACGTACATCCAATTGGATATATATATATCAGGACCACTCCAACGCAAAGTGCTTGCTAAAGGATAAAATAAAAAGGGGAAAGGTGAAGATCACCTTGACTCTTGCATAAATTAAAAGACATAAAGTAAAAGATAGGCCCTTCGCAGAGGGAAGCAGAGGTTGTCATGCTCTTTTAGGGTTGGATACACAAAATCTTAATGCGAAAGAACATCACTTTATATTGCCCCTTGTATATGGACCTTTATTATGCAGTCTGTCGCTTTTATTGCTTCCATAAAAAGATCGTACAAAGCTTATTTTCTTCGCACTAATAAGTCATGCATATTTAGAGAGCAATTTTTATTGCTTGCACCAATGACAACTTACTTGAAGGATCTTACACAATGCATAGGTAGATATGGTGGACTCTCATGGCAAAACTGGGTTTAAGGATATTTGGAAGCACAAGTAGTATCTCTACTTGGTGCTAGGAATTTTGGCTAGCATGAGGGGGAAAGGCAAACTCAACATGTTTGAATGATCCATGACAATATACTTTAACTGAGATGTGAGAAAACATAACCCATTATGTTGTCTTCCTTGTCCAACATCAACTCTTTAGCATGTCATACTTAATGAGTGCTCACAATTATAAAAGATGTCTATGATAGTATATTTATATGTGAAATCTCTCTTCCTTCAATATTCTCTCATGAATTGTTCAAATGACTAATACAATGCTTGCTAACCGTCAATAAATTTACAACCTCTACTTCTTAGAGGTGAATTCATTACTCCCCATGGGATAAGCGAATAAAACATATATAAATTCAGATTTATGCCATTCAACTCATTCAACCATTTACTCATAGGATATAAGTGAAGCACACGAGTAAATGAAAAACTACTCCAAAAATATATAAGTGAAGATCAATGAGTAGCTAAATAATTATGCAACTATGTGAAGACTCTCTCTCATTTAAGAATTTCAGATCTTGGTATTTTATTCATACAGCAAGCAAAGCAAAACAAAATGACATTGCAAGGATAGCACAACTCATGTGAAGAAGCTAAAACTTAGGTTCAACCGATACTAACCGTTAATTACTGAAGAAGAAAGGTGGGATGCCTACCGGGGCATCCCGAAGCTTAGATGCTTGAGACTTCTTGGAATATTATATTGGGGTGCCTTGGGCATCCCCAATCTTGAACTTTTGTGTCTCCTTAATTCCTCTCATATCATGGTTTCTCTTTTTATCAAAAGCTTCATCCAGACCAAACTCAACAAGAACTCGTGAGATAAGTTAGTATAAAACAATGCAAAACCTTATCATTTTCTATTGTAACAAAGTACTAACATTATTATTCAACATTGAATACTAAATGTCTCTGCATATTTAATACTCCTATCCTCAAATAGAATCATTAAACAAGCAAACATATGCAAACAATGCAAACATAACAGCAATCTGCCAAAACAGTATAGTCTGTAAAGAATGCAAGATTTATCATACTTCCCTCACTCAAACAATTATAATAAAAATACTAAGCTGTAAAATATTTATCATATCTCATTATGCAAAAAGATTGAACATTATATCACTCTCTGACTTTTCTAGGGAATTTTTGCAACAGCGGTAAACTTTCTGTTTTCAAACAGCAACATGTATACTAGCAAAATAAGCATGGTAAAGGCTATCCTTGACATTTTTATTCAAAATAAAGATGCAAAACATTATTATAAATAACATCAGGCAAATACTAACAAAATAAAATGACACTCCAAGCAAAACACATATGATGTGGCGAATAAAAATATAGCTCCAAGTAAAGTTACCGATGAACGAAGACGAAAGAGGGGATGCCATCCGGGGCATCCCCAAGCTTAGTTGCTTGGTTATCCTTGAATATTACCTTGGGGTGCCTTGTGCATCCCCAAGCTTAGGCTCCTGCCACTCCTTATTCCATAGTCCATCGAATCTTTTACCCAAAACTTGAAAACTTCAACCACACAAAACTCAAAACAAAACTCGCAAGCTCCGTTAGTGTAAGAAAATAAATCACCACTTTAAGGTACTGTAATGAACTCATTCTTTATTTATATTTGTATTAAACCTACTGTATGACAACTTTTCTATGGTTTATACCCTTACATACTAGCCATAGATTCACCAAAATAAGCAAACAACACAATGAAACAGAATCTGTCAAAAACAGAACAGTCTGTAGTAATCTGTATCAAACGTATACTTATGGAACTAAAACAATTCTGAAATAAATTAGTGGACCTGAGGAATTTGTATATTAATCATCTGCAAAAAGAATCAACCTAAAAGCACTCTTCAGTAAAAAATGGCAGCTATTCTCGTGAGCGCTAAAGTTTCTGTTTTTTACAGCATGGTCATAAAGACTTCACCCAAGTCTTCCCAAAAGTTCTACTTGGCACAAACACTAACTAAAACATAAAACTACATCTAACCAGAGGCTAGATGAATTATTTAATACTAAACAGGAAAAAAAAGTAAGAAACAAAACTAAAATTGGGTTGCCTCCCAACAAGCGCTAACGTTTAACGCCCCTAGCTAGGTATGATGAAATGATGCTCACATAAAGGATAAAAATTGAAACATAAAGAGAGCATCATGAAGAATATGACTAGCACATTTAAGTCTAACCCACTTCCTATGCATAGGGATTTTGTGAGCAAACAACTTATGGGAACAATAAACAACTAGCATAGGAAGGCAAAACAAGCATAACTTCAAAATTTTAAGCACATAGAGAGGAAACTTGATATTATTGCAATTCCTACAAGCATATGTTCCTCCCTCATAATAATTTTCAGTAGCATCACGAATGAATTCAACAATATAACCAGCACCTAAAGTATTCTTTTCATGATCTACTTGCATAGAAATTTTACTACTCTCCACATAAGCAAATTTATTCTTGTCAACAGTAGTCGGAGCAAACTCAACAAAATTATCATGTGAGGCATAATCCAATTGAAAACTGAAATCATGATGACAAGTTTCATGGTTATCATTATTCCTAATAGCATACATGTCATCACAATAATTATCATAGATAGAAACTTTGTTCTCATAATCAATTGGAACCTCTTCCGAAATAGTGGAATCATCACTAAATAAACTTGACACTCTTCCAAATCCACTTTCATGTTCATCACAATAAGATTCAACATCCTCCAAAATAGTGGGATCACTACTTCCTAAATTTGACACTCTTCCAAACCCACTTTCATCAATATAATCATCATAAATAGGAGGCATGCTTTCATCATAATAAATTTGCTCATCAAAACTTGCGGGACAAAAAATACCATCTTCATCAAACATAGCATCCCCAAGCTTGTGGCTTTGCATATCATTAGCATCATGGATATTCAAGGAATTCATACTAACAACATTGCAATCATGCTCATCATTCACATATTTTATGCCAAGCATTCTATGTAATTCTTCTTCTAGAACTTGAGCACAATTTTCCTTCCCATCATTCTCACGAAAGATATTAAAAAGATGAAGCGTATGACACAAACTAAATTCCATTTTTGTAATTTTCTTTTATAAAATAAACTAGAGATAAAACAAGAAACTAAAAGACTCGATTGCAAGATCTAAAGATATACCTTCAAGCACTCACCTCCCCGGCAACGGTGCCAGAAAAGAGCTTGATGTCTACTACACAACCTTCTTCTTGTAGACGTTGTTGGGCCTGCAAGTGCACAGGTTTGTAGGATAGTAGCAAATTTCCCTCAAGTGGATGACCTAAGGTTTATCAATCCGTAGGAGGCGTAGGATGAAGATGGTCTCTCTCAAACGACCTTGCAACCAAATAACAAAGAGTCTCTTGTGTCCCCAACACACCCAATACAATGGAAAATTGTATAGGTGCACTAGTTCGGCGAAGAGATGAAGATGCAAGTGCGATATGGATGGTAGATAAAGGTATTTGTAATCTGAAATATAAAAACAGCAAGGTAGCAAGCGATAAAAGTGAGAGTAAACGGTATTGCAATGGTAAGAAACAAGGCCTAAGGTTCATACTTTCACTAGTGCAAGTTCTCTCAACAATAATAACATAGATAGATCATATAACAATCCCTCAACATGCAACAAAGAGTCACTCCAAAGACACTAATAGTGGAAAACAAACAAAGAGATTATGGTAGGGTACGAAACCACCTCAAAGTTATCCTTTCTGTTCTATCTATTCAAGAGTTCGTAGTAAAATAACATGAAGCTATTCTTTCTGCTCAATCTATCATAGAGTTCATACTAGAATAACACCTTAAGACACAAATCAACCAAAACCCTAATGTCACCTAGATACTCCATTGTCACCTCAAGTATCCATGGGCATGATTTTACGATATGCATCACACAATCTCAGATTCATCTATTCAACCAACGCAAAGTACTTCAAAGAGTTCCCCAAAGTTTCTACCGGAGAGTCAAGACGAAAACCTGTGCCAACCCCTATGCATAGGTTCATGGGCGGAACCCGCAAGTTGGTCACCAAAACATACATCAAGTGGCACATGATATCCCATTGTCACCACAGACAAGCACGGCAAGACATACATCAAGTGTTCTCAAATCATTAAATACTCAATCCGATAAGATAACTTCAAAGGGGAAAACTCAATCCATTACAAGAGAGTAGAGGGGGAGAAACATCATAAGATCCAACTACAATAGAAAAGCTCGGGATACATCATGATCGTGCCATAGAGGGAACACGAGGGAGAACACGAGAGGGAGAGATCAAACACATAGCTACTGGTACATACCCTCAGCCCCGAGGGTGAACTACTCCCTCCTCGTCATGGATAGCACCGGGATGATGAAGATGGCCACCGTTGATGGGATTCCCCCTCCGGCAGGGTGCCGAAACTGGCTCCCTGCAGATTTTTGGTGGCTACAGAGGCTTGCGGCGGCGGAACTCCCGATCTATCTTGATATTCGATGTTTTTAGGGTACGTAGGCTTATATAGGCGAAAGAAGTCGATCGGGCAGCCTCGAGAGGCCCACAAGAGGGTAGGGCGCGCCCAGGGGGTGGGCGTGCCCCCTGTCTTGTGGCCTCCTCGATGATCCCCTGTCTTGCACTCCAAGTCTCTTGGATCATAATCTTTCCAAAAATCACGCTGCCGAAGGTTTCATTCCGTTTGAACTCCGTTTGATATTCCTTTTCTTCGAAATACTGAAACAGGCAATAAAACAGCAATATGGGTTGGGCCTTCGGTTAATAGGTTAGTCCCAAAAGTAATATAAAAGTGTATAATAAAGCCCATAATCATTCAAAACAGATAATATAATAGCATGAATGCTTCATAAATTATAGATACGTTGGAGACGTATCAGGAACTAACCTGGACTGACGCTGTTTTCAGCAGAACTGCCATGGTGTTATTTTTGTGCAGAAATAAAAGTTCTCGGAATGACCTAAAAATCAACGGAGTCACCTTTTGGAATTAATAAAAAATATTGGCGAAAGAATCAACGTAAGGGGGCCCACACCCTGTCCACGAGGGTCCAGGGTGCGCCCACCCCCCTAGGGCACGCCCCCTGCCTCGTGGGCCCCCTAGAACTCCACCGACCTCAACTCCAACTCCATATATTCACGTTCGAGGAGAAAAAAAATCAGAAAGAAGGATTCATCGCGTTTTATGATACGGAACCGCCGCTAAGCCCTAATCTTCCTCGGAAGGGCTGATCTGGAGTCCGTTCGGGGCTCCGGAGAGGGGAATCCGTCACCATCGTCATCATCAACCATCGTCCATCACCATCTTCATGATGCTCACCGCCGTGCGTGAGTAATCCCATCGTAGGCTTGCTGGACGGTGATGGGTTGGATGAGATTTACCATGTAATCGAGTTAGTTTTGTTAGGGTTTGATCCCTAGTATCCATTATGTTCTAAGATTGATGTTGCTATGACTTTGCCATGCTTAATGCTTGTCACTAGGGCCCGAGTGCCATGATTTCAGATTCAAACCTATTATGTTTTCGTGAATATATGTGAGTTCTTGATCCTATCTTGCAAGTCAATAGTCACCTACTATGTGTTATGATTCGGCAAACCCCGGAGTGAAAATAGTCGGGACACTTCCCGGAGATGACCGTAGTTTGAGGAGTTCATGTATTCACTAAGTGCTAATGCTTTGGTCTAGTACTCTATTAAAAGGAGGCCTTAATGTACCTTAGTTTCCAATAGGACCCCTATGCCACGGGAGGGTAGGACAAAAGATGTCATGCAAGTTCTTTTCCATAAGCACATATGACTATATTCGGAATACATGCCTACATTACATTGATGAACTGGAGCTAGTTCTGTGTCACCCTATGTTATAACTATTGCATGATGAATTGCATCCGACATAATTATCCATCATTGATCCATTGCCTACGAGCTCGTTTCATATTTGATCTTTGCTAAGTTACTTCTCCGTTGCCACTGTTATGATTGCTACAAAACTGCTACTGTTACTTTTGTCACCATTACCGTTACTCCCATACTACTTTGCTACTAAATACTTTCCTGCAGATATTAAGTCTTTTAGGTGTGGTTGAATTGACAACTCAGCTGCTAATACTTGAGAATATTCTTTGGCTCCCCTTGTTTCGAATCAATAAATTTTGGTTGAATACTCTACCGTCGAAAACTATTGCGATCCCTATACTTGTGGGTTATCATTTCCTTCCACGCCACAACTTATTATATGATGGTTTCACATTTCTGTAACGTTGTCTCACCAATGCCCGCACATTTTTTATACTCAACTCTAGGTCATCCTTCAGTGCTTCAGGGATCACATCTGCCACTATAGAGCCGATAACTGAGAATGGTCAGTTCTATTAGCCGGTGAAAGATTGTGGATGCCACCTAGAGGGGGGGTGAATAGGCGTTTTAAAATAATTATGGTTGAACAAATGCGGAATAAACCTAGCGGTTAATTTGTCAAGCACAAAATCTACAACAACTAGGCTCACCTATGTGCACCAACAACTTATGCTAAGCAAGATAAACAACTAGGTGATAGCAAGATATATTACAAGAAACAATATGGCTATCACAAAGTAAAGTGCATAAGTAAAGGGCTCGGGTAAGAGATAACCGAGGCACGCAGAGACGACGATGTATCCCGAAGTTCACACCCTTGCGGATGCTAATCTCCGTTTGGAGCGGTGTGGAGGCACAATGCTCCCCAAGAAGCCACTAGGGCCACCGTAATCTCCTCACGCCCTCGCACAATGCAAGATGTCGTGATTCCACTAAGGGACCCTTGAGGGCGGTCACCGAACCCGTACAAATGGCAACCCTTGGGGGCGGTCATTGAACCCGTACACTTTGGCAACCCTTGGGGGCGGTCACTGGTACCCGTCAAATTGCTCGGGGCGATCCCCACTACCTATTAGAGGCCCCGACGCTTGCCCGGAGCTTTACACCACAATGATTGAGCTCCGAACACCACCAACCGTCTAGGGCGCCCAGGCACCCAAGAGGAACAAGCTCAAGGGTACCAAGCACCCAAGAGTAGTAAGCTTCTCAACTTGTAACTTCCACGTATCACTGTGGAGAACTCAAACCGATGCACCAAATGCAATGGCAAGGGCACACGGAGTGCCCAAGTCCTTCTCTCCCAAATCCCACCGAAGCAACTGCTAGGGAGGAAAATGAGAGGAAGAACAAGAAGGAGAACACCAACAACTCCAAGATCTAGATCCAAGGGGTTCCCCTCACATAGAGGAGAAAATGATTGGTAGAAATGTGGATCTAGATCTCCTCTGTTTTCCCCCCAAAACTAGCAAGAATCCATGGAGGTATTGAGAGATAGCAAGCTCGGAAAAGGTCAACAATGGGGGAAGAACACGAGCTCAAAAGATATGGGGAAGAGGACCCCCTTTTATAGGAGCTCCCGAATCCAACGGTTAAGTGATCAGTCCGCGCACGAGCGGTACTACCACTCAGGGAAGCGGTACTACTGCCCGGGCGGTAGAACACAGAGAGCAAAGCAAAACAGAGGGTGAGGCAGAGCCGTATGAGCGGCACTACCGCTTGGCCCAGGGTACTAGGGGCGATGGTAGCAGCGGTACTATCACACACAAGCGGTACTACTGCTCCTACTGCTGCTGCTACTACCGTTGAACCCGACACGAGAAAACCACATCTCGAGCTCAGGCAGTACCAGCGCGGAACCGGAACCGTACTACCGCTTATGGCCATGGATGGTACTACCGTCGTGGGACAACGGTACTACTGCTTGTGGCGATACGCGGTACTGCCGCTCCAGCCCAGCAGTACTACCGCATGCGCTAACCTTATGCCATTTCCACAAAATGAAGTACACTCCAAGGAAAACCAGAACTGCCATAACTTCTGCAAATGAGCTCCGAATTGAGCAAACTCATAGTAAGAAGAGGCAGGGGAGGTATGCCTAACAAAAGGAGGAGAGAAACCTCCAATAGAGAAGAACCGGCAAAACCTCCAACATCAAAAACATCATAGAAGATGCATGAACTCCGTTTTTGATGAACTCGAGCTTGTCATCAAGATGACCATAAGATCCAAATCTCACAAGGAGAACCAAACAAGAACCAAGAAAGATGATGCAAGGATGCATTGGTTTGAGCTCTCTACTAATGATACGATAAAGCTGCTCATCAAGAGCCCCCCTTGATAGTACGACAATCAATCCTAAAGCCCGGTCTCCCAACTACCACCATGAGATCGGTTGAAAGGATCTATATAGTTGACTAGAGGGGGGGTGAATAGGCAACTAACAATTTTTAGCTTTTCTTTACCAAATTAAACTTTGCATCAAAGTAGGTTGTCTAAATATGCAACTAGGTGAGCAACCTATATGATGCAAAAACAACAAGTACACAAGCAAGCAAGGGATACAACACAAAAAGCTATCACAAGTAAAGGCACGAGATAACCAAGAGTGGAGCCGGTGAAGACGAGGATGTGTTACCGAAGTTCCTTCCTTTTAAGGGGAAGTACATCTCCGCTAGAGTGGTGTCGAGGCACAATGCTCCCCAAGAAGCCACTAGGGCCACCGTATTCCCCTCACGCCCTCACACAATGCGAGATGCCGTGATTCCACTATTGGTGCCCTTGAAGGCGGCGATCGAACCTTTACAAACAAGGTTGGGGTAATCTCCACAACTTAATTGGAGGCTCCCAACGACACCACGAAGCTTCACCACGATGGACTATGGCTCCGCGGTGACCTCAACCGTCTAGGGTGCTCAAACACCCAAGAGTAACAAGATCCACTAGGGATTAGTGGGGGGAATCAAATTTCTCTTGGTGGAAGTGTAGATCTGGGCCTTCTCAACCAATCCCGAGCAAATCAACAAGTTTGATTGGCTAGGGAGAGAGATCGGGCGAAAATGGAGCTTGGAGCAACAATGGAGCTTTTGGGGGAAGAGGTAAGTCAACTTTGGGGAAGAAGACCCCCTTATATAGTGGGGGGAACAATCCAACTGTTACCCCCCAAAACAGCCTCGCAGAGAGCAGTACTACCGCTGGGGTGGGCGGTACTACCGTGCGGTACTGCCGTGCAGAAGAGGACCTAGACCCAGAGCGGTACTACCGTTTCGGTAAGGGCGGAACTACCGCTTGAGAGCGGTACTACCACCTCTACTGCCGCGACTAGTGCCACAAAACCCGACACGAGAAAAAAGAGCCCTCGAGTTGAGGCGGTAGGAGCATGGACCGCTGCGGTACTATGACGGAGGGCTCCAAGCGGTACTACCGCTGGGGAGCGGTACTGCCGCTTGTATCACTCAGGCGATACTACCGCTGTGGCCCGCGGTACTACCGTTGGGACCAATACGAAGCCCATAGAAGGGGAATGAGCTCTCCATAGAAGTGGAAAGGCTCAGAGGGTGTGCAAAGGATGTGTACGTGTTGATTCCACCCTAGCCTTACCAAAGCGGACCCCCTCTTGATAGTACGGTGACTCCTACGGAACTAGTCCATCAAAACTGAATTGAAAGGGCTACACCGTCTTCGCTTGAAACTCCGAGGGGAGGGAATCGTCTTGTGCCAAAGGATGAATCTCCAAAAAACTCAAGCACACGATTAGTCCGCAAAAGCATTGTCATCAATCACCTAAACATCTTAGGGATAAATATGCCCTTACAATCTCCCCCTTTTTGGTGGATTGATGACAATACGGGATTTGCACAAACGGGAAAAGACATAGGACATAAGCAAACCCACATCTCTAAAATATAGATGGGCTCCCCCTAGATGTGTGCTATCTAGAGAAGTGCTTTGGACTGCATGGCACACATACTAGGATCAACACTCCCCCTATATTTTATAGACCAACAACCTAAGCAGGATACATGAGAGCATGGTATAAAACAGGATAAGCATGCAACTCATAAGGTACCAAAGGACTAGATAGACATGGATAATGATAAGATAAAGATAAGGTAGCATATGTCTCACACCATATGTCTGGAACTTAGGTATCACAGGCACAAAACCAACCAAAGCAAATGGCGAGAAAACACAACGACACCACAAAGAAACACCCGCAACTCACACAAATCCCTAAACTCTCTCCCCCTTTGGCATCGAGACACCAAAAAGGCAAAGAGTGCTGCTATAGCTCCAGGTGATAGCAAGCTGAGGATCTCGAACATCATATCCCAACGGGATCGTCTGCACCACCGTCATCAGTCAGAAACTGCTCCATGTCTGAATCTGTCCACAGGCAGTGCTGCTGAATCCACTCCTCCTCCTCAGTTATCTGACCCTCAGATCCACTGTTAACGGTCGCACCCAACTGACGTATGAGCTCCTTGTGACGTCCCCTGGCCTTCTTCTCAGCCACATGAGTCATGTACTAACCATGAGACTCCATGCAGAAAAGTTTCTTCATCTTCATCTTGAGCTTCTTTGCCCAAGAGGGCTCTGCTCCAGAGGGCTCATAGTCATCGTCATCATCAGCATCAGCCTCGCCCTCGGTCTCCATGGCAACAGTAGTAGATGGACCCCCAAATTTAGGGGTCGGGGTGCCCCAATTGTCCTTCTTCCTTAGACGCTTGATCTCATGAGAAGTCAATTCTCCAGTTTCCAGCATGACCCTGGGATAGACATGGTCCCAAGCCTTCTCAATGAGCAACATGATGAACGGACCATAGATTGGGCACTTGCGCTCAGAGATAGCAGAAAGAAGTTCAGACCACATAACATGAGAAATGTCCAGGGACTCGCCAGTGTTTTCTTCCTTCTCATGCTGGCAGAAGAGAAGCATGTCCACGAGATAGGAGTGGATCATATCCAGATATCTGATACGAGGGAAGAGAGTCTCTCGGAAGATGTCCAAAAAGGCAGGCAGCTCGTAGATTTCCTTCTTAGTCTCGGGGTGGATCTTCACAGAACAGTAGGGCCAGAGGGCTTGCTTGTGAGTGGAGGTTGCATTGTGGTGAGGGCAAAAGCCGACTAGAGTCTCAAGCCCGTGATCTTCCACCCCAAGTAACTTGCCATTTGTCATCCAAGTCAGAGTCCTTTCCTCATCAGTTCCTAGATGGACAGTGGCATAGAATTGAGCCACCAAATCTGCATCAAAGTCCTTGTTGAACTGCATGATTCTGAGAATGTTCAGCTGAGAGCACATTTGAAGGGCTTCACCAAAGTACTCAGGGTCCTTCTCCATAAAATCCGTGTCGATGGAGCACACATCAACATAGTGATTCTTCTTGGCCTTGATCACATCAAAGAAGATGGCAAACTGAAAACGGTTCTAGAACGGACGATTGACCAAAGTGGGTTCTTGGTCTTCCACATAGGGGTTGCGGCGACGCCTTGCCCAGAACTCCTTGGCATTCATTTCAGTCACAGTTTTGCCCCTCGGCTTCGGCTTGACGACAGACTTTTTCTTGAGCTGAGATGGAGGTGGAGCACTAGAGGAAGCACCCGCTGGCGGCGGTGGAGCACTAGATGAACCACCTGCTGACTCACATGTGCGGTAGCGCTTTGATGTTGCACAACCGGGGTTGACACGGTGGGCTTGCTGCTCAGGATGTTCATCACCTGGAACCAAACACACGAACACATGAAACAACCAGAAAGAACAAGCATAAGCCAACAACCACAACAAATGAGATCGGGAAATGGCAGGAACATGATGGAACTGGGCAAGCAGCGGTAGTACCGCGACCTGGAAGTGGTAGTACCGCCCGAGCGGTAGTACCATGCCAATGGGAGCAGTAGTACCGCTCGAGACGGGGAAACGGCGGTTCCCTAATACCGTGGTCAAATCCGGCACTACCGGCTTGCCAAATTCAAAAATACTCCTACCAAACATGAACCAAAATAGTCTAGTTGCCTTCTCCAACCTACTCAAGCCTAGATTTAGCCAAAAATCAAGAGATGCAACCACTATTGCCCCTAAGACACTAGATCTGAAATCTAGACAAAAGGAGAGGAGGAACGGGGGCAATACCGGCATCCATGGCAAGAGGACAAAGTGGGGATCGACTCCACCGAAGGAAATGGAGAGGGACGGCCCGGAGATGATGGCCCGTCGGAGCCCTCCCGCGGCGAGGCAATGCTGGAGAGATGAAGAGGAACGAGGGGGCGGAGCGAATGGGTATGGGGGAGATGAAACCTCCCCTACCCCGACATAACCCCCCTGGACCTGCCCCTCAGCGGTAGTACCACACTGGTGGGCGGTAGTACCGCTTGTCAACATAAGCGGTAGTACCGCGCACCACCAGCAGTAGTACCACCCAGCGAGGCTCAACAACTAGGCAACAAACAGCTTTGCTAAAAAAGAAGAGAAAACCAACGGAAAGAAGAGGAAATAAAACTCGGAAGCGAGAACACTAGCAAGGGGACAAGAAACACACCTCTTCAAGTTAGGGCGGTGGCCGAGGCCACCTATGTTTGAGTCAAGAGGTATGGCACCGCGAAGATTTTAACCTTGGGCCCATGACCAAAACTCGTCCTTGAAGCACAAGTACCATCAAAAATGGTTAATGTGAAAGACACGATCAATTTATGCATAATGGGGGGAGGGAGAGTTCATTGAGAGAACAACACTCCCCCTATGTCCATGCCTACACCTAAACTAGACAACAAGTTGAATGTGGTGGAGTGTGCATGGGTTCAAGACACATTGCTTGAATCAATGATATTTAGCTCATGCCTTAACTCGTGAAATCTTGCTTCATCCAAGGGCTTCATGAAAATATCTGCAAGGTTATCATGAGTGTTGACATACTTGAGCTCGATCTCCCCACGTCTAATGTGATCCCGGATGAAGTGATACCGAATCTCAATATGCTTCGTCTTGAAATGTTGCACCGGGTTGAGAGAAATCTTGATGGCACTTTCATTGTCACACCAAAGAAGCACTTTGTCACAAATGACACCGTACTCCTTTAAAGTTTGCCTCATCCATAAGAGTTGTCCACAACAACTACCGGCCGCCACATACTCAGCTTCGGTGGACGAGAGAGACACACAACTTTGCTTCTTGGAAGACCAACTCACCAAAGAGCAACCAAGAAATTGGGTCCCTCCGGAAGTGGACTTCCTATCCACTTTGTCTCCCGCCCAATCGGAATCCGTATATCCTTCTAGCTTGAAGTTAGCTCCTCTTGGGTACCATAAGCCAAAGTTTGGGGTATGAGCCAAATATCGGAAGATTCGCTTGACCGCCACAAAGTGGCTTTCCTTCGCCGCTGCTTGAAACCGTGCACACATTCCCACACTCAACATGATATCCAGTCTAGATGCACAAAGATAAAGCAAGGAGCCAATCATGGAGCGATATACCTTTTGATCCACCGCTTTACCATTGGGATCAATGTCAAGTTGGTACTTGGTGGGAATTGGAGTAGAAGCCGACTTGACATCGCTTAGCTTGAATCTTTTTAGCATGTCTTGAGTGTATTTGGCTTGGTTGATGAAAGTACCTTCTCTTCTTTGCTTGATATCGAAACCAAGGAAGAACTTAAACTCTCCCATCGAAGACATCTTGAACTTAGAGGTCATGAGAGCGGCAAATTCCTCATTGAAAGCTTTGTTAGGGGAACCAAAGATAATATCATCAACATATAGTTGGCACACAAACAACTCCCCTTTGACCTTCTTGGTAAAAAGAGTGTGATCGATTTTCCCAACCTCAAATCCACGATCTTGCAACAACTCGGTAAGGTGGTCATACCAGGCACGTGGGGCTTGCTTAAGACCATATAGTGCCTTATCAAGTTGATACACATGATCGGGGAAGTAGGGATCCTCGAACCCACGGGGTTGCTTGACATAAACCAACTCATTAATAGGACCATTAAGAAAAGCACTCTTCACATCCATTTGTTGTAACTTAAAATTGTGATGGGAAGCATAAGCAATCAACAAATGAATGGATTCAAGGCGAGCAACGGGAGCAAAGGTTTCACCATAGTCGATACCCTCGACTTGGGAGTAGCGTTGTGCTACCAATCTTCCCTTGTTGCGAACGATGGTCCCATGAGCATCTTGCTTGTTCTTGAATATCCACTTGGTTCCAATGACATTGTGGTTCCCCGATGGCCTTGGCACCAATCTCCACACTTTGTTGCACTCGAAGTTGTTGAGTTCTTCATGCATGGCATTGAGCCAATCCGAATCTTCGAGCGCCTCATAGACCTTTTGGGGTTCAATACAAGAGACAAATGCGTGATGTTCACAATAGTTTGCTAATTGTCTACGAGTGCTTACCCCCTTTCTTAGGCTTCCAACCACATTCTCCATGAGATGACCTTTGGTGGTGAGCTTGGAAGCAATCTTTGCGGCATGACGCTCTAACTCCTCCTCGGATGTGGAAGGAGGAGGGTTAACTTGATTATCTTGAGCACCGTCATGAGCTTGTTCTAGATCTCGAGCTTTCTCTTGACCTTGAACTTGCTCGAGGAGGAGAACTTGACCTTGAGCATCATTTGGTGGTTCACCACCATCTTGAGGTTGATCTTGCCCTTGGTCTTTTTCATGAGGTTGAGGGCCTTCACTTTGTTATTCAGAAGCATGTGGGTCTTGGGTTGGTGATGGCTCCACTTGAGTGGAGCATTTTTCTTCTCCTTCGGCCACAAGGGGTTCCTAAATGGGTAGGATATGACCCACACCCATTCTTCTTATGGCTTGGGGAGGAATTTCATCACCTACATCATAAGTACCACTTTGCTCCACTTGGGAGCCGTTATTTTCGTCAAACTCCACGTTACACGTCTCCTCAATGAGTCCGGTGGACTTGTTGAGGACTTGGTAAGCATGAGAGTTTGTAGCATAACCAACAAATATGCCCTCATAAGCGCTAGCCTCAAATTTAGACAAAATGAACACCCTTTTTGAGAATGAAGCACTTACATCCGAACACCCAGAAGTACTTGAGGTTGGGCTTGTTATCGGTAAGTATTTCATAAGGAGTCTTGTTCAAGCCTTTGCGGAGATAGAGCCAATTGGATGCATGACATGCTGTGTTGATGGCTTCAACCCAAAAGTTGTATGGAGACTTGAACTCCGCCATCATGGTCCTTACCGTATCCATCAACGTCTGGTTCTTCCTCTCTGCGACACCATTTTGTTGAGGGGTATATGGTGCAGCATATTGAAGCTTGATCCCCTCATCACTAAGAAACTCATCCAAGGTGTAGTTCTTGAACTCGGTGCCGTTGTCACTTCTTATTGTCAAGATCTTTGCATCATGTTGACGTTTAGCTTCATTTGCAAAGTCGATGACGGTTTGTTGAGTCTCACTCTTCCTCTTGAAGAAAAATACCCAAGTGTACCTTGAATAATCATCCACAATCACCAAGCAATACTTTCTACCTCCAAGACTATCAAAGGATGGAGGCCCAAAAATATCCATGTGAAGGAGCTCCAAGGGTCTCTTTGAGTAGATGATAGTCGTGGGAGGGTGAGCCTTTTCATGAAGCTTTCCTTTGATACAGGCACTGCAAGCACGATCTTTGGCAAAACTAACATTTGTTAGCCCACGGACATGGCCCCCCTTGAGAAGACTTTGCAAAGATCTCATATTAACGTGGGCTAAATGGCGATGCCAAAGCCATCCAACATCAACTTTAGCCATTAGGCATGTCGCGGTCTTAGTGGGTCGCTCCAAAAAGTTAATCACATAGAGACCGTTCTCGACATGCCCAACAAAGGCTACTTTAAGAGTCTTGCTCCACAAGAGGGCCACAGTATCAATATCAAAGAAAGTGGCAAAGCCCATGAGCGCAAGTTGATGAACGGAAAGTAGATTGTATGCAAGGGACTCAACAAGCATGACTTTTTCGATCGTTAGATCATGAGAAATGACAACCTTGCCAAGACCTAATACCTTAGAAGACGAGGCATCACCCCACTCGATGTTGGTGGGCATAGATGGGATCGTGTGCATGTCCACCACCAAGTCCTTGCTTCCGGTCATATGATTTGTTGCTCCACTATCGAGAAACCATGATCCCCCATCGGAAGCAAACACCTACAAGAGATCAATGCTTGGTTTTAGGTACCCATTTAGTAATGGGTCCATTGATGTTAGTAACAAGGGTCTTAGGAACCCAAATAGACCATTCAATGTACTCATAAGGAGAACCAACAAATTTAGCATAAACATGCCCATCACTAGCGCGGCACAACACATAAGAAGGGTTAAAGTCGCCGGCTTTGTGGGAAGAGGTGGCTTTGCCATTTTTGACATTGCCACCCTTCACATTGTTCTTCCTCTCCTTAGGATCACCATCTCCCTCCTTCACAAAAGTTTTCTTAAGAGGGGGAGGTCATTTGGTCTTGTCGTTCTTCTTCTTGTTCTTGGACTTGGGTGAGAACCCAACTCCCTCCTTGGCCACAACTTCCTTTTGATTGCTCAAAAGGTCATTGAGGTTCTTCTCACCTTGTATGCATGTCACAAGGCCTTTCTCGAGCTGCTATTTCAACTTGGCATTCTCCTCCACAAGATGCACATGCTCACAACACGGGTTAGTGGCATTCACATTATCAATTAATACCATATGAGGAAAGGTGGCTTTTTCTTTGATTAGCTTAACTTGGAGTTGATCATGAGACTCCTTGAGGCTAGCATGAGCACTCTTCAAGTGGGCCTTGTAGAGTAAATCAAACTCCTCCTTGAGTCTAGCATGGTCAACGCCAAGTTTAGCCTTCTCGGAAGTTAGCACACGAGATACAACAAGAGCATGATCAAGATCTTTCTTTAACTTAGCATGGTTATCATTGTGTGACTCCTCAAGAGCCAAATGATGCCCACGCTCTTCCTCAAGAGCATTAGAGAGATCCGATATCTCATAGGCATATTCATGACTACGACCTTCCATCTTAGAGATGGTTTCTTCATGAGCCTCGATCATGTCATTGGCTTCACCAAGTTGTTCCAAGAGAGAAACAAAGTGCTTCTTGGATTTTCCCTTGAGTTTACTCCTTAAAGACTCAAACTCATTCACTTCCTCATTAGACCCCTCATTTTCATCAATGCAATCCGTCAAGGAGGGATTAGTAATGATGGTGGTTTTGATGTTGGGGGTTACCTTGTTAGAGGCTTTGGCCATGAGGCACTTGGCGGTGATGTTCTCGTTGGGTGAATCGAAGAGAGACACCCGGGGAGTTGTGGCAATGGCAACGGAGGCCATGGCCATTGCCTCACTATCTTCATCACCATCGTCATCCTCACGGTATTCTTCTTGAACCACCAACCCTCGAGTAGGAGTCTTTTTGGTGAAGTTGTTCTTGTTGGGGAAGGACTTGGCTTTGTCCTTTCGGATGAGCTTCCCACCATTGTCTTCCCGCTTCTCGTAAGACAATCCACAATGAAGTGTCTCACATTTCCAAAATTGTAACAAGTTCTCACTCATTGTTTGCCCTTGAAGCCACTTGAGCTGTTCTTGTTGAAGTTGGGCCTTGTGTTCTTCTTGCTCCACAATTGCCTTGACGCAAGGGCCATGTGCTCATGATAATCATATTTTGTATCTTCGGGGTTGCTCTCCTCATCTTCCTCTTCTCCCTCTTCTTCCTAAATAACATTGGCCTTCAAGGCAAGATTGGGCTTCTTTGTTCTTTGAGAATGCAATACCGCGTTGTCGGCGGTCTTGTCCAAGATGCTCATTGCCACGAACTCATCCAACACTTCATTTAAGGTCATGGATTGGAAGTCCGGTCTTTGATGAATGATGGAGGACATGGCCTTGTTGTAGGGCATCATGGCCTTGAGAAACTTGCGCTTGATCCAATTTTCATCCATGTCCTTGCTCCCATGATCTCGGAGTGAGACCGCGAGTTTTTTTACTCTCCGAAAGAGCTCACGAGGCTCTTCATCTTCTTTCATTGCAAACTCATCGGCTTCATCTTGCACCACTTCATAATTGGAGCGTTGAATGCTTGCGCTTCCCCGATAGAGAGACACAACACAGTGACATGCATCTTTGGCCATGGCATAGGGTCTAAGATAAGGGAGATCTTCGGGGGGAATTGCATCTTGGATGATGAAAAGAGAATTCTCATTGAATTGATTGTCCACGACTTCTCTAGGGGTGAAGTTGCTTCGGTCTTGCGGATAGAAACCTTCTTCAATGATTCTCCAAAGATTAGTATTCACATGATTTAAATGATTCTTGAAGCGATAAACCCAAGAATCAAAGTCCTCGTTTTTCACAATCTTAGGAGGAGGCCCGGCATGATTTAAATGAGTAGAAGGAATCGGTTCTCCATAAACTGGAGGTGCCACATGGGCAAAGATGCCGGTGCCATTTCTACCACTAGTAGAAGGATCCTTTTCACTAGTAGCCTCCCCCTTGTCGGAGTTAGCATCCGTCACCTTGTTAGTGGGATCACCCACTTTCATCGGCGAGGTAGATAGTTTAAGTCCTTCTAGGAATTTATTAAACATGCTTTCAACCTCGGTCGTCATGGAGGTTTTCAGTGTGTCCAAAGCCACATTGAATTCCTCATGAGAGACCGTGGTTCCCCCATCGGCTGTAGACGAGCCCAGATTCACACCGGAGTGCTCCTCCGCACCGTCCGCGATGTCAACCATACTATTCGGACAGCAAAGTCCTTAAAAAGAGACAAGGCTCTGATACCAATTGAAAGGATCGATATAGTTGACTAGAGGGGGGTGAATAGGCAACTAACAATTTTTAGCTTTTCTTTACCAAATTAAACTTTGCATCAAAGTAGGTTGTCTAAATATGCAACTGGGTGAGCAACCTATATGATGCAACAACAACAAGTACACAAGCAAGCAAGGGATACAACACAAAAAGCTAGCACAAGTAAAGGCACGAGATAACCAAGAGTGGAGCCGGTGAAGATGAGGATGTGTTACCGAAGTTCCTTCCTTTTGAGGGGATGTACGTCCCCGTTAGAGCGGTATGGAGGCACAATGCTCCCCAAGAAGCCACTAGGGCCACCGTATTCTCCTCACGCCCTCACACAATGCGAGATGTCATGATTCCACTATTGGTGCCCTTAAAGGCGGTGACCGAACCTTTACAAACAAGGTCTGGGCAATCTCCACAACTTAATTGGAGGCTCCCAACGACACCATGAAGCTTCACCATGATGGACTATGGCTCTGCGGTGACCTCAACTATCTAGGGTGCTCAAACACCCAAGATTAACAAGATCCGCTAGGGATTAGTGGGCGGAATCAAATTTCTCTTGGTGGAAGTGTAGATCTGGGACTTCTCAACCAATCCCGAGCAAATCAACAAGTTTGATTGGCTAGGGAGAGAGATCGGGCGAAAATGGAGCTTGGGGCAACAATGGAGCTTTTGGGGGAAGAGGTAAGTCAACTTTGGGGAAGAAGACCCCCTTATATAGTGGGGGGAACAATCCAACCATTACCCCCCAAAACAGCCTCGCAGAGAGCGGTACTACCACTGGGGTGGGCGGTACTGCCGCTGTGGCCAGCGGTACTACCGTCCCTCCTTGCGGTACTGCCGTGCAGAAGAGGACCTGGACCCAGAGCGGTACTATCGTGGCAGTAAGGGCGGTACTACCGCTTGAGAGCGGTACTACCGCCTCTACTGCCGCGACTAGTGCCGCAAAACCCGACACGAGAAAAAAAGAGCCCTCGAGTCGAGGCGGTAGGAGCACGGAGCCACAGCGGTACTACGGCGGAGGGCTCCAAGCAGTATTACCGCTGGGGAGCGGTACTGCCGCTTGTAGCACTCGGGTGGTACTACCGCTGTGGCCTGTGGTACTACCGCTGGGACCAATACGAAGCCCATAGAAGGGGAATGAGCTCTCCATAGAAGCGGAAAGGCTTAGAGGGTGTGCAAAGGATGTGTACGTGTTGATTCCACCCTAGCCTTACCAAAGCGGATCCCCTCTTGATAGTACGGTGACTCCTATGAAACTAGTCCACCAAAACTAAATCGAAAGGGCTACACCGTCTTCGCTTGAAACTCTGAGGGGAGGGAATCGTATCGTGCCAAAGGATGAATCTCTGAAAAACTCAATGCACACGATTAGTCCACAAAAGCATTATCATCAATCACCAAAACATCTTAGGGATAAATATGCCCTTACACCGGTAAAATAGATAACCTATCAAGGGCAAACCTTTGCCTTGCACATGGTCCACTTGAGCTAGATGATGACGAACTTGTCCTCCTCAAGATGGACCACCTTTCTTGATTGCGTTGGGTCGATGAAGACTAGATGATTGCTCCCCCATACTCCACTATGGGTGATCCACTCTTCGGCACATCTTCACAAGTCCATTGACACCAAAATGGACGGCAAGCTTCAAGCATTTGGTCTCTTCGTGATGCTCCACTTAAACTAGCACACGACAATCTTGATGACGATCACCACTTGATGTTTCTTCTCCATGGGTTGAGTGATATCTTCCTCTTGACGCAAGCCCATGAACACGTACGTAACCCCACATAGAACACTCACATAGACCATGGATTAGTACACAAAGCACAATGGACAATGCTTACCATACCATGGGATCACTTGATCCTTCTCGGTACATCTTCTACGCTTTGTGAGTTGATCAACTTGATTCTCTCTTGACTTAGTCTTGATCAACCTTGAAACCTTTCCAAAACTCTTCATTTGGATGATGTCTTGAAGGTAAACATGATTGATCACACAATCTTCTTCTTCAATACATGCTTGTAATAAGCACAACACTCACATAACCAATCTTTGGATAATTCCTTAATAACACCTTGGTCAACACATAAACTCCTTGAAACCAACACATGGACTTCAAGAAGAGCCTATGGACAAATCCTTCAAATATAACTCAATCCAACCATTAGTCCATAGAGAGTGTCATCAATTATCAAAACCACACATGGGGCACCGCATGTCCTTTCAGTCGATGCACGATAAGTGTGAGAATAAGCACACTTTGTTATTTGCCAATATGAACCAATTTTTTGGTGTTGCATACAACCTCCACATGCAGCTATCATCAATAAAGTCTGCAACAAGTTTAAATTGACTGCTTGTGCTGTAGTTCACTTTCATGTTTGTGTTTATGTGAAATTCACCAATCACAATTTTGAGGTGCTCTGTTGAATAAAATATCGGATGCTATGACAATGGGCTCTGAAAGCGTTTCTTACATCCAAAAAATCTTCATCTACTGCCGTCTCCATTAGTATAGATATGTCACTGAAGGCTCTCACACCATTCTGTCCACATCTACACATGCACGAAAATGCATTAACATGATGCACAACTCTTGGTTCAGAATCTTCGTCTGAACTCTGGCTCGGTGTGGCATCAGAATCATGCTCATCGTCATCATCATGTCCCATCAAATCCTCCTCTGGATCTGTATCCTCCCGATCGTATGGTTCATTAACAGTACTTGTTGGAAAATCATTTGTCACATTACCATGAGTGGAAGATGGAGCATTTGCCTTGTAAAAATCAGGATCACGTGTATTACAATTTGAGAAGGTGCTGACAGATGTTCGATGCAGTGATGATTGTATTGCCCTTCCATACCTTTGTGATTGCCTTTCAATTATTGGTATGCTACTTCCACCGCTGACTTGGCTCAACATGTCTTGATTTGGCGTGAAATTAACATATAACTCTATCACTTGCCATGTTGTTCGGGACTTGGTCTTCTCAAAAATCACGTACCTTCCTCTTTCCTCATATAATGGAATTAATTGAAAATAATGTGGTCCGGGAGATCCAATATCATAATGAGCTTGGATATTCAGGTTGCTTTGAGCACCGACATTAACATGCCCAAGTCCTCGACATGTCTCACTCTTGATGTCTTCAAAAGTGGTTTTCTCGCATGCTGGAAATGTTAATTTCGGAGGTACACTATACTCCACACCCATGGATCCATGTTGCACTTCACCATCCATGTAAACCAGAACGATTAACATGTTCTTATACTCACCTAAAAACATGAACGTGCAGGAACTGAATAACCCAATTTTAAATTGATCTACTATAGACAGACGATTGAAAAATTGGCTTCTCATGGACTAGCTAATTAAGAACCATAACCCAGGAACAACAATCCAATAATGTATAAAGTATCCACTTGTAAATCATTGAATCTATTGTATAGAGGATTCAAACAAAGAAGATGCAATACGGTCATAGAACAACTAACATGAATCAAGAAGAAGATAGATTGAAGGATCCTGATGGTGAGTGGGTGGTGAGACGATGCCGCCCCTCAGCGTTGTCGGCTGCAGGAGGTTGCTTACTGTACGGCAAGGTCAAGGATCGTGACTGCATGCGTACTAGGGTTTATAGCCCATGGAAGTTCCATAAGTTAGTAGGAAACGACCCAGTTTAGTCCGATCTAAGGGGTAGCCGACCTCTTAACCGGACGTTGCTTGCCATAGCGTCTAGGCCTGGACACTGTCTACAATAGCATCTCGGGCTGGATGTTGTCCTCAATGGTGTCCTTCCTGTTTTTCAAATTTTCACCCACCCTTTACCAATTTCAGATTACTAGATTATTAATTACTATTAATAAAAAAATCAGCAACGGTATGCCCCAAGGGTGCTGCCCCGCATGCTAGCTAGCCTCGGATGCCAGCATGGAACAAAAGTGGTTGCCTCGCGGAGATAGGTGATTCTTCTGCAAACAGTGGGTTCATGGGGAGAGAGGTTGTGGTCCAACGACCAAAAGTGATGAGAGAGAGGGGCATGCTGGCGAGGGTGAGCGTGTACTCCTATGCATGTTGCCTCTTGCCAAGCTTCCAGCTCACTACATGGGTCCCAAAGTTCATGGTCTCAACACACTGCATTGGGAAAGAAATAATTTAGCTGAATGCCTCATGCTTTTTTGTCTAGGTGAATGCATGGGGCAGCACCTACCAACTGACCCTATTGTACATGCCCTTAATATAATAGATAGATGGTTGAGTGATTGGAACATTTTGCAGAAAAAATAGAAAGATCAAAGAAATCAGGTGGGTGGTAAAGTGCACCAACAAACAACAAACGATGTATTTAGAGCGGTACAAGGTTTGTGTTTTGGCATTCTCTGGATCGATTGAAGACTGATGGGAGATCAAGGAACATCCTAGATGGGAGACCGGTGGAGAGAAGCTTGTTGATGATGTTGTCACTTTTGTGTGTATGTTGGTTTGTAAAAACTATATTGATACCCTTTTTTCGGTTGCTGTTGCGAGGGTAGATGCTATACATCTGTTTGAGCATTTAAATGGGACGAAGCGACAATTAGACAACAACATCTCCAGCGTTTGTTGTTATCTTCCTGGGCTACCTGTTGTCGATGATCTGGAGCTCCTTAGATTTGGCGAGGTCTTCTATAGTCTGATATTGTAGGTGCCTTGTCATAAGTTTTGACTTTCATTTTCAGTAGTTTTATAAGAACTTTGTGGTTATTGCTATGGAACATCGGACGGGCGCCCTTTTTATTATAAAAATGTTAAATATGAAATCATGAACCATCTCGTATGGTTTCAATTGAGCCCACCCTTCATCGATTCCATATTCAACGATACTTGAGTCGGAATTGTCACGATTCATTCCACACACCCTTGTCCTTGAGCTTCGTCCAACATGTATGAATGTAAATGGTCTGCCCTCTGACCTATAGTACAATATGGCAACGCGTCCGAGCTACACAACATGATTATTATCAATTTGAAACATTGAGTGAATGAATGAATTTACAAACATATAGAGCAACAAGAAGAAAAACTTATCATCATCATGATTGACGAGCCGGATGGGCACATTGTCTCCACTCGTGCAATTGCACCACAAAACTTCATGATGACGTTGGAGATGGTATACCACAGATGGGCTGGCGAGATCACATTGCGATCATGGATCACATGCGCGTTGTAGGGCGCAAAGTGTTTTTGCTCAAGAAATAAAGCACACATGTTTTGCTAAAACAGCGAGCCGCCTTGCCTCATGCCTACAAAGTACGCTGATACGATCTTGCACACATCGCACAACAACTCATCCTCCATCACCGAGTACCCCACCATCATGCTTACTCCCGAAAAGAAAAGTTTGACAAAAAATACTATGACATGGAGTGAACACTTGTTGAGCGTGGTGTCCACCGTGGACGGCATCGGCACGGGGGTGAAGGTACTTGATTACGAATGGGTCCTGGGTAGATGGCGGTGTAGTCCAAGGCAGGCATACATTTGGGTGAGGGTTGTGAACATCCAAGAAAGCCTGGGCGGCGGCTGGAGTGGTACAACGGCGGCGGCAAACGAGGGTGTGGATGCATAGTAAAGGGGAGCATGGGTTGAGTGGAAGAAACCGAGAGGGGGATTTGAGTGCCCCTCCCCCCTCAGTTTGCATCTGAATTGCGGGAAAATGGACATCCGAACCAATCCACTACCAATTTGGTACCATGTTGGGTGGTAAGTTGCACCCGGTCTGCTCAGTCCTGATGGTCGCGGCTGGTTTGAGGGTCTGTGTAGGAGATGCCCTAGTGTCCACAAAATTACAAATGTAGAGGAATTATGTTAAGCTGAAACAATGAAGATACTACCACTCTGTCAGGGAATGCTTTGGCCACCCACGCCGCGCCCGTCGAGAGGCGTTGCCCATGTCATCACATAGTATGATAGTAGATCATTTTTTTCGATCAGCTCCAGCTACACCTTCACTTGCTTAGGCACGTACATTAGCTTGCTGGTGAAATGATACGCCATTTTTTTGCTCCAAGAACTTTGGTGGTTGGGTCCGGCTCTAGCGCGAATTTGTTACGCCGCATCTCGCGATCGGCTTAATTCATTAATCGGCATTAAGTGATAACGTGTCCAGCTGGTAACAACATTTCATACATCTGATACATTTAACAACTACTCATGTCTGATACGTTTAACAACTACTCCCTCAGTTCCTAACAACTACTCCCTCAGTTCCTCAAATCGAACTACCAAAATGTTATATATTTAGGACCAGAGGGAGTACAAGTCAAAGAGGGGAAATCAGAAAATATAGAAGAAGCTCTAGCCTCTCGCCTCGCCGTCGCTTTGTAATGTCGGCAGGCAGAGCATGCATGGCGGCCAGCGGCGGCGACCCTTCTCCTCTCGCATGGAAAGAGCCCCTGATGGCGCAGCGCGTCGGCCCTGGACGAGGCACCCTACTGGCAGCGGGTGGATGCTGGGGCGGCGGCCCCGGGACCTGGCAGCTATGTGCCGACTACTGTGGTTGTTGGGGCAATGCGGCAGCTGGATCTGGCGGTGCATGGTGGTTGTTTGGCTATGGCGGCTTCGTGGCTCAAATTTGGCATGGTGGCCCTTATGGCAGGGGTTGTGCGGATCGTTGGTAGGTAGGTGGAGTTGGAGCGGCGCGGATTGCACCTCTTGTTGGCGCGGAGGGTTGCGTGTGGCCACTGGGCCAGCTCGGTCTGGCTCGGCCAGACCTGGCCGCCTCGGTTGTGGGCGGCATGGGGGCTCTCATTGGCGTTGGTCCAGTGCTTGTAAGCTGGGGCGATGGCCCCGACTGTGGCGGAGTCGCCCTCCCCCCTGGGGGCGGAGGCGCAACGAGGTGGCTAGTCGGGCATCGCGACTAGTTGTGTTGTGGCGGCGCTGCACTCCCTGACTGTGAGGGTGGCGGGGTTGTGGCGGGTGGATGCAGGCCCTAGTCTCCCTCGACTAGGGGTTGTGGTGGACGCGCCTATTTGGCGGCGTGGTGGTGTGTGGTGGCGGCGCAGCGGCATCCGGCTCCCTCTTTTTCACAGTGATGGCCCAAGGTGGTAGCTTTGCCCCCGTCCCTTCTAGTTTGCTGCATTCTGGAAAATTGATGGACATGGACAACGATAGTCTAGCATGGTTGTAGCTATGGAAACAACGACGCTTGTGGGTTTCGTCTCCTCCCTAGAGGCATTGTCATGGCCATGTCCACCCCCTATCTACCACCGGGGGAAACCCAAGGCTCAGACCATCGGGCCAGGCAGCAACGACGTCTCGGCACCGTCCTCTTCTTGAAGGCACTGCCTACTAGGTGCATGGGGTGTCGTCCGGAGGAACAACTGGTGGGTTGCCTCGCTCGCCTCGGCGGTGAGACTTGGGGTGTCGGGTTGTCATGTGTGGGTTGTTGCTGTGCGCATGAGCATCCTGGGCGCTATGTACTCCATCATCGACACCTCTCTGGCGATGTCTTCTTCGAATCAGGCTAGTTCCCATTGTCCATTTGTTGATCTTCTAGGCACGATGGGTGAAGAGTGTGTTGATCCAGTTCGGTTAGGTGTTTTTTTCATGCTATGAGGTGTTTCATATGTGGGGGGGAGGGGGAGAGGGGGCAGCCTGTGTGCTTTGTGTCCGTCCTCTTCGCCATTTGGACAAGGAGGTTAGTTGTCGGTGTTGTACGATGGATGTGGGTGCTAACCTCTCAGGGTAGCACGTTGCGAATGGGCGTTATTTCAGCCATCTTGACTTTTCTTCTATGAATATATGACACACATGCTTGTGCGTATTTTAGAAAACATATGATTAACATCTGCGTCGCCCATTGCCACGTCGTGTTTGGTTTCGGGTTGGCTTCTGTCCAAGGTCTCACTGGCGTCCTGTACCTCACTCCGGCTCGTCGCCATCTTCGGCCTCGGGGCTTGGCTGCTCGGGCGCTCGGCTGCTCCTTCCCCTCGTCTCTCTACGCGTTTCAGAATTTGATTGACGAAAAGATTATTTCGGTTGCCTGAGTATTACCAAACCCGTCTAAGTTATTGATCAAATAACATCGGCATCAATCGACCAACACGTATAGAGGGGTACCATAATAGTCCTCGCATGGAATTTGATGTGTTCTAACTTAGAGCATCTCCAACAGGCGCCCAACATGCGGCGCGCTAAAATCTGGTTTGCGGCGTGCCCATCGCCAGATTTGGTGCGGCGTGCAGCGCTGGCTCCAGCAGCTGTGCTAAAATGCAGCGCACGCGAGCAGCCGCGCATCACATTTGTTGCATTTTGTACACAACACATCCACAAAACAAAGACATGGCATATAATTTAAATCACAAACATCATTCAACCAAGTTTAAAATAAATAGTCCAATTTATTACAACTCAAACAAATAGTATCTTTCATGAAATACAACAAACAGTTCAACAATACAATATCAAACGCACAAATCATGATGCTCTTTGGCGTCCATTCCAAGCCCACCACTCCTCAATGAGATCCTTCTTGAGTTCATTATGCGCTGTCGTACGTTGAATGGCATGATAGGAGGCAACAAAACGGGCCACCCTTTCGGCCCTCCGCCGCACTCGCACGGGATGTCCCAAGAGCTCATAGTGAGAGTAGTCTACATCTTGGCCACGCTCATTCTTGATGATCATGTTGTGCATGATCACACAAGCGTGCATTATGTACCAAAGCATCTTCTGATCCCAAAATCTAGCTGATCCTCTCACAATAGCAAATTAGGCTTGCAAAATCCCAAAAGTTCTCTCCACATCTTTTCTAGCCGCCGCCTGAGCATTGTGGAAATCAAGATATTTCTTACCTTCCGGTTTTTTCAAAGGCTTCACAAATGTTTGCCACATTGGGTAGATGCCATCCGCAAGATAGTAGCCATGGTTGTATGTACGGCCATTAGCTACAAACTGCACTGGTGGCAGTTCACCATTTGCAATCTTACTCATCAGTGGTGACCGGTTGACAACGTTGACGTCATTCAAAGATCGAGGCATTCCAAAAAAACATGCCAAATCCAAGTCTCTTGATCGGCCATGCTACGTCTTGAGCTTGCGTTGGTTTTCCTTGAAGAGGAGAGGGTGATGCAGCAATAGTAGCCTAAGTATTTCCCTCAGTTTTTGAGAACCAAGGTATTAATCCAGTATGAGGCTTCTCAACAAGTCCCATGGACCTACACAAACAAACAAAGAACTCACAACCAACGCGGCAAAGGGGTTGTCAATCCCTTCACGGCCACTTGCGAAAGTGAGATCTGATAGAGATAGTATGATAAGATAAATATATTTTTGGTATTTTATAATATAGATGCAAAAAGTAAAGATACAAATAAAAGTAGATTGGAAGCAAATTTGATAAGAGATAGACCCCGGGGCCATAGATTTCACTAGAGGCTTCTCTCAAGATAGGATAAGTATTACGGTGGGTGAACAAATTACTGTCGAGCAATTGATAGAAAAGTGAATAATTATGAGATTATCTAGGCATGATCATGTATATAGGCATCACATCCATAACAAGTAGACCGACTCCTGCTTGCATCTACTACTATTACTCCACACATCGACCGCTATCCAGCATGCATCTAGAGTATTAAGTTCATAAGAACAGAGTAACGCATTAAGCAAGATGACATGATGTAGAGGGATAAACTCAAGCAATATGATATAAACCCCATATTGTTATCCTTGATGGCAACAATACAATATGTGCCTTGCAACCCTTTCTGTCACTGGGTAAGGACACCGCAAGATTGAACCCAAAGCTAAGCACTTCTCCCATGGCAAGAAAGATCAATCTAGTAGGCCAAACCAAACCGATAATTCGAAGAGACTTGCAAAGATAACTCAATCATACATAAAAGAACTCAAAGAAGATTCAAATATTATTCATAGATAAACTTGATCATAAACCCACAATTCATCGGATCTCGACAAACACACCACAAAAAGAGTTTACATCGAATAGATCTCCACAAGAGAGAGGGAGAACATTGTATTGCGATCCAAAAAGAGAGAAGAAGTCATCTAGCTAATAACTATGGACCCGTAGTTCTGTGGTAAACTACTCACAACTCATTGGAGGGGCAAGGATGTTGATGTAGAAGCCCTCCGTGGTCGATTCCCCCTCCGGCAGAGTGTCGGCGAAAGCTCCAAGATGGGGTCTCACGGATACAGAAGGTTACGGTGGTGGAAATTGTGTTTCGTCTCGCTCCTGGATGTCTTCGGGGTACGTAGGCTTATATAGGAGGAAGTACGTCGGTGGATGCCCGAGGGACCCACGAGACAGGGGGGCGCACCCTCCTATCTCGTGGGAGCCTCGGCTGCTTCTTGACTTGCACTCCAAGTCCTCTGGATCGCGTTCGTTCCAAAAATCACGCTCCCGAAGGTTTCATTCCGTTTGGACTCCGTTTGATATTCCTTTTCTTCGAAATACTGAAATAGGCAAAAAAAACAGCAATACGGGCTGGGCCTCCGGTTAGTAGGTTAGTCCCAAAAATGATATAAATGTGTAAAATAAAGCCCATAAACATCCAAAAGGGGTAATATAATAGCATGGAACAATCAAAAATTATAGATACGTTCGAGACGTATCAAGCATCCCCAAGCTTAGTTCCTGCTCGTCCTCGAGTAGGTAAATGGTAAAAAGAGAATTTTTGATGTGCAATGCTACCTAGCATCAATCTTAATGTAATTTTCTTTGAATGTTCAGATCCAAATGATTCGAAATAAAAGTTCATATTGATAAAAGAAATAGTAACACTTCAAGCATACTAATCAAAGCAATCATGTCTTCTCAAAATAACATGGCAAAAGAAAGTTCATCCCTACAAAATCATATAGTTAGGATATGCTGCATTTTCGTACACAAAGATGTTCCCAACTTCTATACCCCCGATGACAAGCCAAGCGATTGTTTCATACTTAAATAATCTCAACCTTTTTCAACCTTCACGCAATACATGAGCGTGAGCCATGGATATAGCACTATGGGTGGAATAGAATATGATTGGGGATTGTGTGGAGAAGACAAAAAAGAGAAAGTCTCACATTGACGAGGATAATCGACGGGCTATGGAGATGCCTATCAATTGATGTCAACATGAGGAGTAGGGATTGCCATGCAACGGATGCACTAGAGCTATAAATGAATGCTCAACAAAAGAAAACTAGTGGGTGTGCATCCAACTTGCTTGCTCACGAAGACCTGGGGCATTTGAGGAAGCCCGTCGTAGGAATATACAAGCCAAGTTCTATAATGAAAAATTCCCACTAGTATGAAAAAGACAACTTATGAGACTCACTACATGAAGAACAAGGTGCTACTTTGAAGCACAAGATATGAGACTCACTACATGAAGAACAAGGTGCTACTTTGAAGCACAAGTGTGGAAAAAAAAGATAGTAGCATTGCCCTTTTTATTTATTTTCTTATTTTTTTTCTTTTTTTGCTCTTTCTTTTTTTTTGGCCAATGCTCTAAAAATGGCGATCACCACACTTCTATTGATTACAACATATGAATTACAACTCGAAACTAGAACAAGATATGACTCTATATGAATGCCTCCGGCGGTGTACCGGGATGGTGCAATGAATCAAGAGTGACATGTATGAAAAATAATGCATGGTGGCTTTGCCACAAATACGATGTCAACTACATGATCATGCAATGGCAATATGACAAAATTAATGTATGTCATGATGATAAACGGAACGGTGGAAAGTTGCATGGCAATATATCTCGGAATGGCTATGGAAATGCCATAATAGGTAGGTATGGTGGCTGTTTGCATGCACGAGGAAGATATAAGGAGGTTTATGTGTGATAGAGCGTATCATATCACGGGGTTTGGATGCACCGGCGAAGTTTGCACCAACTCTCAAGGTGAGAAAGGGCAATGCACGGTACCGAAGAGGTTAGCAATGGCGGAAAGGTAAAAGTGCGTATAATCCATGGACTCAACATTAGTCAAAAGAACTCATATACTTATTGAAAAAAATTAGAAGTCATCAAAAATCAAGTACTATGTGCATGCTCATAGGGGGATAGATTGTTAGGAAAAGACCATCACTCGTCCCCGACCACCACTCATAAGGATGCACAAGCCAGGTACACTTCATGTTTCAAATTTGTTACATAAATTTAACCATACGTGCATGCTACGGGACTTGCTAACTTAAACACAAGCATTCTTTAAATTCATAATCACGCAACTAGCATGACTTTAATATCACTACCTCCATATCTCAAAACAATTATCAAGTATCAAATTGATCATAACATCCAATTCACTTCCTATGATAGTTTTTATTATACCCAACTTGGATGCTCACCTTTCTAGGACCAATTTATAACCATAGCAAATACCATGCTGTTCTAAAAGACTCTCAAAATAATATAAGTGAAGCATGAGAGACTAGAAATTTCTATAAAATCAAGTCACCACCGTGCTCTAAAAGATATAAGTGAAGCACTAGAGCAAAAACTATCAAGCTCAAAAGATTTAAGTGAAGCACATAGAGTATTCTAACAAATTATAATCAAATAGGCTTCTCCAAAAAGGTGTGTACAGCAAGGATGATTGTGGTAAACTAAAAATCAAGGACTAATATAATACACGACGCTCCAAGCAAAACACATATCATGTGGCGAATAAAAATATAGCTCCAAGTTACCAACGAACGAAGATGATGCCTTCCCGGGGCATCCCCAAGCTTAGGCTTTTGGCTATCCTTGAATATCCTGGGGTGCCTTGGGCATCCCCAAGCTTAGTCTCTTGCCACCCTTTATTCCATGGTCCATAAAAGCTTTACCCAAAACTTGAAAACTTCACAACACAAAACTCAACAGGAAATCTTATAAGCTCCGTTAGTGAAAGAAAACAAAACCACCACATAAGGTACTGTAATGAACTCATTCTTTATTTATTTTGGTGTTAAACCTACTGTATTCCAACTTATCTATGGTTTATAAACTATTTTACTAGCCATAGATGCATCAAAATAAGCAAACAACACACGAAAAACAGAATCTGTCAAAAACAGAACAGTCTGTAGCAATCTGTAACTAACACAAACTTCTGGAACTCTAAAAATCCTACCAAAATAGGACGTACTGGAAAATTTGTTTATTGATCAGCAGAAAAAAGAATCAATGCAAAAGCACGTTTCTGTGATTTATTGAATTTTTTTCTCATGAGCGCAAAGTTTCTCTTTTTCACCAGAATCAAATCAACTATCATCATAGTTTATCCTATAGGTTCTACTTGGCACAAACACTGACTAAAAGATAAAAACACAACTAAACAGAAAGTAGAAACAAAATTTAACACTAAACAGGAACAAAAACAAAAACACAAAGAAAAATTGGGTTGCCTCCCAACTAGCGCTATCTTTAACGCCCTAGCTAGGCATAAAAGCAAAGATAGATCTAACGAGTGCCATCTTTGGCACTTGATTCATAAGTAGCCCGCATGATAGATTCATAAGGTAATTTGACTTTCTTTCTTGGAAATTGCTCCATGCCTTTCTTTAATGGAAATTGGAATCTAATATTCCCTTCCTTCATATCAATAATTGCGCCAATCGTTTTAAGGAAAGGTCTACCAAGAATAATAGGGCAAGAAAGATTGCAATCTATATCAAGAACGATAAAATCCACGGGTACCAAATTTCTATTTGCAACAATAAGAACATCATTGATTCTTCCCATTGGCTTTTTAATGGTGGAATCCGCAAGGTGCAAATTTAACGAGCAATCATCAAGATCATGGAAACCTAGAATATCACATAAAGTTTTCGGAATCGTGGAAACACTAGCACCCAAATCACACAAAGCAAAACACTCATGATATTTAATTATAATCTTTATAGTAGGTTCCCACTCATCATTAAGTTTTCTAGGTATAGAGACTTCCAAATTAAGTTTTTCATCATAAGATTGCATCAAGGCATCAACAATATGTTTGGTAAAAGCTTTGTTTTGACTATAAGCATGAGGAGAATTAACAACGGAATGCAACAAGGAAATACAACCTTTCAAACAACAATTATCATAATCAAATTCCTTGAAATCCGAGATAGTGGGTTCAATATTATTTAAAGTTGTGACTTCTCCAATCTCACTTTTACCAAAATTAGCATCAAGATCTAAAAACTCCGAATTTTTGGGGCGCCTTCTAGGCAAAGTTGATTCATCATCAGTCCCATAATCATCAAAATTCATATTGCAAAACATAGATCTAATAGGAGATGCATCATAACTTTAAGATCCTCATCATTATTTTCATGGAAACTAGAAGAACACGCTTTTATAAAGCTATCTTTTTTAGCACGCAATCTAGCGGTTCTTTCCTTACACTCATCAATGGAAATCCTCATTACTTTGGAGACTCATTGATATCATGCTTAGGAGGAGAAGATCTAAGTTTAAGAGAATCAACATCAAGCGAAAGTCTATCAATGTTCCTAGCCAGATCATCAACTTTGAGCAATTTTTCTTCAAGCAAAGCATTAAAATTCTTTTGAGAAATCATAAAATCTTTCACACTATTCTCAAATTCAGAGGGCATCTTATTGAAATTACCATAAGAATTATTGTAGGAATTTCCATAATTATTAGAGGAATTACTAGGGAACGGTCTAGCATTAAAGTTTCCTCTATAAGCATTATTTCCCAAACTATTCCTACCAACAAAATTCACATCCATAGATTCATTATTATTCTCAATCAAGGAAGACAAAGGCATATCATTGGGATCAAAAGGAGTGTTTTTAGTAGCAAACAATTTCATAAGTTCATCCATCTTTCCACTCAAAATATTGATTTCTTCTATAGCATGCACTTTTTTACTAGAAGATCTTTCGGTGTGCCATTGAGAATAATTAGCCATAATATTATCAAGAAGTTTTGTAGCATCACCCAACATTATTTCCATAAACGTGCCTCCCGCAACTGGATCTAAGAGATTTCTAGAAGCAAAGTTCAAAACGGCATAAAATTTTTGTATGATCATCCATAAATTCAAACCATGAGTAGGGCAATTGCGAAGCATCAATTTCATTCTTTCCCAAGATTGGGCAACATGCTCATGATCAAGCTGTTTAAAATTCATAATATCGTTCCTAAGAGTGATGATCTTAGCGGGAGGAAAATACTTAGAGATAAAAGCATCTTTGCACTTGTTCCAAGAATCAATACTATTTTTAGGCAAAGACGAAAACCAAACTTTAGCACGATCTCTAAGTGAAAACGGAAATAACTTCAATTTGACAATATTGTTATCCGTATCTTTCTTCTTTTGCATATCACACAAATCAACAAAGTTGTTAAGATGAGTAGCGGCATCTTCACTAGGAAGGCCGGCGAATTGATCTTTCATAACAAGATTCAGCAAAGCAGCATTGATTTCACAAGACTCAACATCATTAAGAGGAGAAATTGGAGTACTAAGGAAATCATTATTATTGGTATTCGAGAAATCACACAATTTGGTATTATCTTGCGCCATGGCAACAAGTAATCCAACACACAAGCAAACAGAAAAAAGCAAGCGGAAAAGAGAGGAGGAGATTGGGAAAGAGAGGGCGAATAAAACGGCAAGGGTGAAGTGGGGGAGAGAAAAACGAGAGGCAAATGGCAAATAATGTAAATGCAAGGGAGATGAGTTTGTGATGGGTACTTGGTATGTCTTGACTTAAGCAAAGACCTCCCCGGCAACGGCGCCGGAAATCCTTCTTGCTACGTCTTGAGCTTGCGTTGGTTTTCCTCGAAGATGAGAGGGTGATGTAACAATAGTAGCGTAAGTATTTCCCTCAGTTTTTGAGAACCAAGGTATCAATTCAGTAGGAGGCTTCTCAACAAGTCCCATGAACCTACACAAACAAACAAAGAACTCGCAACCAACGCGACAAAGGGGTTGTCAATCCCTTCACCGCCACTTGCGAAAGTGAGATCTGATAGAGATAGTATGATAAGATAAATATATTTTTGGTATTTTATAGTATATATGCAAAAAGTAAAGATGCAAATAAAAGTAGATTGGAAGCAAATATGATAAGAGATAGACCCAGGGGCCATAGATTTCACTAGAGGCTTCTCTCAAGATAGCATAAGTATTACGGTGGGTGAACAAATTACTGTCGAGCAATTGATAGAAAAGCGAATAATTATGAGATTATCTAGGCATGATCATGTATATAGGCATCACGTCCATAACAAGTAGACCGACTCCTGCCTGCATCTACTACTATTACTCCACACATCGACCGCTATCCAGCATGCATCTAGAGTATTAAGTTCATAAGAACAGAGTAACGCATTAAGCGAGATGACATGATGTAGAGGGATAAACTCAAGCAATATGATATAAACCCCATCTTGTTATCCTCGATGGCAACAATACAATACGTGCCTTGCAACCCTTTCTGTCACCGGGTAAGGACACCGCAAGATTGAACCCAAAGCTAAGCACTTCTCCCATGGCAAGAAAGATCAATCTAGTAGGCCAAACCAAACCGATAATTCGAAGAGACTTGCAAAGATAACTCAATCATACATAAAAGAACTCAAAGAAGATTCAAATATTATTCATAGATAAACTTGATCATAAACCCACAATTCATCGGATCTCGACAAACACACCGCAAAAAGAGTTTACATTGAATAGATCTCCACAAGAGAGGGGGAGAACATTGTATTGAGATCCAAAAAGAGAGAAGAAGCCATCTAGCTAATAACTATGGACCCGTAGGTCTGTGGTAAACTACTCACAACTCATTGGAGGGGCAAGGATGTTGATGTAGAAGCCCTCTGTGGTCGATTCCCCCTCCGACAGAGTGCCAGCAAAGGCTCCAAGATGGGATCTCGCGGATACAGAAGGTTACGGTGGTGGAAATTGTGTTTCGTCTCGCTCCTGGATGTCTTCGGGGTACGTAGGCTTATATAGGAGGAGGAAGTACGTCGGTGGATGCCCGAGGGACCCACGAGACAGGGGGCGCGCCCTCCTATCTCGTGGGAGCCTCGGCTGCTTCTTGACTTACACTCCAAGTCCTTTGGATCATGTTCGTTCCAAAAATCATGCTCCCGAAGGTTTCATTTCGTTTGGACTCCGTTTGATATTCCTTTTCTTCGAAATACTGAAATAGGCAAAAAAACAGCAATACGGGCTGGGCCTCCGGTTAGTAGGTTAGTCCCAAAAATGATATAAATGTGTAAAATAAAGCCCATAAACATACAAAAGGGGTAATATAATAGCATGGAACAATCAAAAATTATAGATACGTTGGAGACGTATTGGGCCACCGCTTCAAGGATTATAGTGGAACCCTTTTTTTGTCCATGGAATTGGCCATGCCATGCCTTTGAACAATTCTTCCAACTCTAATGCATGCAATCTACTGATCCAAGCATACCTGGGAACCCGCGAGCCTTATTCATCTCCAATAGCCTTGCGACGTCTTCAGCATTGGGAGTTCTCAAGTACTCCGGGCCAAACACTTCCACAATTCTGGCTGTGAAGCGCTTGACACACATGATGGCTTGGCTCTCACCCATGGCCAAGTGATCATCAACTAGATCAGCAGGGATACCATATGCCAACATACGCAAAGTGGTTGTCACCTTCTGAAAGGTGCTATGCCCGAGCTCTCCGGCGGCATTCCTCCTCTGCTGAAAAACCCGATCATGGCTCGTAGTTTCTCTGCAATGCGCTTGAACAACTCGGTGCTCATCCTAAATCGGCGACGAAAGTACGACTCGGGGTATGTGGGATTCTCCACAAAATAGTGCCTCATTAATCTGTTGTGGGCATCAATCCTATCCCTCCAAATTTTCTGCCGACCCAAAACCAAACCACCGTGCTTTGATTTTTTATTGATGTGCATAGTTAGGATCATTGCAAGATCCTCCTCCTCTTCCATATCAAATTCTTCTTCGGAAGCATCATATGACGAACTCATCTAAAATGTTCAAAACTAGGCTATAAACAACATGCACCAAATTTCATGTAAAAATGTGGAAGTTGGAAGCAATACATACCTTGCGGGACTTTTGTCGAACACCTTGCGGGCGCCAAGCGGCGGTGGGCGGCCGGGCGCTGTTCGTCGGAGGACTGCCGCACGCGACAGGCGGCGCTGACTAGAGAGAGAGAGAGAGAGAGAGAGAGAGAGAGAGAGAGAGAGAGAGATAGGAAGCCGCAGCCACGCGGGAAGAGACCGGGGAAGCGCCGGAACGGTCGCCGGAAAAATGGGGTGGCGCGGGTGGCGGCGGCGGTGCGGCTGGATTGGTAGGTGGAGTTGCGTGCGAGCGCTCGAGAGTCCAGCGCGCGGGAGCGGACGCAACAAATAAGTGGCGTGCGATGGCGTTTCTGCCTGCGCGCTGAATTACATATGCCGCGCGCGTGGCTTTTACGCGTCCGTTGGAGCGCCCGGAACGGTAGCGTGCATTAAAAGCACTACTTTTTCATCACGGCACGTATATAGCACGGCTGTTGGAGATGCTCTTAGGCTACGCTCGTGCATTAAAAGCGCTACTTTTTCATCACGGCACGTATATAGCACGGCTGTTGGAGATGCTCTTAGGCTACGCTCTCCTCGGGACTTAGCCGAGAACCGTCCATGACGCGGACGCAGGTGAGGGAGTCCTGGATAAGGGGGTATCCGGACAGCCGGACTATGTACTTTGGCCGGACTGTTGGACTATGAAGATACAAGATTGAAGACTTCGTCCCGTGTCCGGATGGGACTCTCCTTTGCGTGGAAGGCAAGCTTGGTGATCCGGATTATAGATCTCCTTCTCTGTAACCGACTCTGTGTAACCCTAGCCCCCTCTGGTGTCTATATAAACCGGAGGGTTTAGTCCGTAGGACAACAACAATCATACCATAGGCTAGCTTCTAGGGTTTAGCCTCTCTGATCTCGTGGTAGATCAACACTTGTAATACTCATATCATCAAGATCAATCAAGCAGGAAGTAGGGTATTACCTTCATCGAGAGGGCCCGAACCTGGGTAAACATCGTGTCCCCGGTCTCCTGTTACCATTAGCCTTAGACGCACAGTTCGGGACCCCCTACCCGAGATCCGCCGGTTTTGACACCGACAGCATGTCACACCGAGTTCTTTCCAGTCAGAGGAGAACAACATCTCACCTAAGTCAAAGATCTCACAAGGAATCAACACAAAGCGAGAAGGTTTTTCTCGGCCTATGACACAATAGAAAGGCTCTACGATTTTGCCACGAATTTGACGGTGGAGTGTTATAAGCCAAAACGTTACTGTCGAGGGATGAACCTCGTGCAGGCAACGGAATCCCGATCCTTTTCAAAAACAACGGGGCCAGCACCGCCCCTCAAGCCGACTCACGCTTGGCCGGGTCGCCCGACCCGGCCAAGCCCCTCGACCCGGCACACCAAGACTTCCCCAACAAGCCAGCTCCGCCCGTGGCGTGTTCCCCAACCCAGCCACGGGTCAGCTCTCGTCCCATCCAGGCCGTACGATGGGACGAGTCTTCATCTATCGATGACCGAGGCAACAGTGTCCCACCCATGCCTCTGGTCAGCCGGAGCGTGGCAACAATGCCCCTCACCTACCCGCTGACCAGGGCTGGCGTGGCAATAATGCCCCCCGTCGTCACTGTTGACGCCAGCAAGCGGCGACCTGACGGAGCGCCACTGTACCCGACTCAACCCGGCCACTCCCCGGCGATCGACAAGACGGCAAACAGTGCCCCTAGGCAAGCGGGGCCCACACCTAGGAGAATCCAATGAACCACTGGCGCCCGGCGGGTCCCAGCTCCAGTGTCTCAGACGCTGACAACCCGGTCCTACGGCCTTGTAACATTACCATTGTACCCCTGGGGGGTTGGCCTATAAAACCCCCCAGGAGCCCTCATGCATACGGGCAAGCAAGCAAGAAAGCACACAGAGAATTAGTCAACCAATCAGTAGAACACACAAAGGGAGAGGGAGCAGCCTAAGCCCTGGCCAACCCTCCTTCCTCCAGACAGCTCTAGGAGCAACTCTGTACTATTGCATATCAACCACGCTCGGCAGGACTAGGGGTATTATCTCTCCAGAGAGCCCTGAACCTGGGTATGTCTTGCATCCCGCGCTCGCTCATGCCGACCTCGCCTCTAGAGCCCACCAGTGCCCTCGAGCCTCCTCCTCTCTTTAGCCATCCCATGGCATCTGTCGTACTGTCCAAGGAAGTGCGGTGCTATGATTTTTTGTACAATTACAAAGCGCGTTACTGCGATGCTAGTCCATTTGTTTCTCCATGTATTGTGTAGTGGGCACGGGACCGAGCGCATCAACTAATCACACGGTACTATGACGAATGCCAGGGATATTCTTATAATCCTTTGTATTTTCGCTATTCTGTTTCTATGGCGCCTAATCGATTTCTATATATGCTCTATCTGACATACACTCATTTTAGAGCAAATTTTTGTGGGTGACCTACTGAGCACCGCAAAAAAAAAACTAATGTGAATAGTTATGTTTTTATTGAAAAGAATAAAAATGATTGGGCTTTAAAAAAATGACAAAGTCAACTGATGAGCAAACAGTTTTAGTTGTCATAACCAGTGAGGCTGTTTTGAATGGGAGACAGCTACATTGCTTTTCATTTCATTTTATTATTAAGAGAGGCAAAGGGATGCAAGTTACAGGGTAATAATCAATCTTGAATCAATTTCAAAATAAAAGAGAAAGAGAGAAGAAGACGACAATTATTACTCCCTCCGTCCTAGCTACATTAACATTAAAAAGCATTCTTATATTATGAGATGAATGAAGTACTTCATCCGTCCGGAAATACTTGTCATTAAAATGGATAAAAAGCGATGTAAAATGATAAGTACTTCCTCCGTCCGGGTTTATTGGGCCCTTGGACAAGAACTCAAGGACTAAGGCAATGTATTAACTCTAACAGCCTCTGATTTCGGAGCATGCAAGTAGCCAACCCCCATTAGCTCGCATTTATTCCGCCCAGCTGGTTTAACGCTTCGTCTCTGCATGCAACCAATCAAGGGCACGTCTAGCACTTGCCCGCTGCAAAGGCATGCAGCTGGTTGCATGCTTCGATTTAATTGCAGTTAATCACGCCTACCTCCAGCCAATGACTGTACAGCATGCGGTGAGTAATCGAGGCAAAGTAAACTCGTAATTGCAGCGGCCTTATAAAAACAGTCTCTGCGTTCTTTGCTCTCGGGCCTAATAAACCCGGACGGAGAGAGTATTTTCAAACGAAGGGAGTAGTAATTAAGTTCAAAACCGGAGTGGTGCAACAAGACAGCCGCAAGGCAAATTGTCCAGTGGAAGAAGAAAGGAAATCAGCGGAAACATTCTGGGAAAGCTCAACCCCTGTCTTTCCTTCACACTACGTACTGACTTGGCCGAGAAGGCTCTGGACCGGGGCCCCTATACAAAGGCTGGACTGGAGCTCTGGAGCGATAGTTCGCTGGCATTGGCCAAGGCAAGGAGCATGGACCCGAACGTCGCACTCTACCTCCAGATCGCCGCGGTGGTCGTGATGGCGGTCATCATCGTCGCCGTGGCCGTCATGGCCTCCGGCGGAGCCTGCGACGACGCGGCCGGGGGCGCCGCGGTGCACGCCGCCGACGTCGAGAGCGCGCTCGGCGACGGCACGCTCATGACGTACGAGCAAGCGGCCGCCAGGAAGAAGGGGAAGGGGCAGGAGAAGAAGGAAGAGGAAGAGGAGGAGCGATGCGCCATCTGCCTGTCGGAGTACGGCGAGGGCGAGGCCGGCGAGCTGGTGCGGGTGGTGCCGGCCTGCGGGCACTTCTACCACGCGAGCTGCGAAATCGACCGGTGGCTCCGGAAGCGCCGGACGTGCCCGCTCTGCCGCGGAGGGCTCGGGCCGCCGCCGCCGCCGCTGCCGGGGTTGCCACGGCCGGAGTGCCCGCCGATGCCGCCGCGGATGCCGCCGTCCCATTAGCTCAGCGTGCCTTCTTTTTCGATGCGTGCTTGTTAGTCGTCAGGGTTTGAATTCTTGCAGGAAAGCAGAGGATGCGCGCTTGCAGCCCAATTTGCAGGTGGAAATGGCGATTGCAAATTCTTTAACTTTCCGTTTCTTCCAAGGAAATGTTGCATTGTCACGTCAGTTACGAAGAAAATTCTGTCACGATGCGTTATGCAAATGGGCATCGGACAAGAGGCTAGAACACCATCTCACACACGCCGATTATACTGATGCCATTGCAATAAATTAGTACAAGCAATTTTAATTCAAGTGGTCGAGAGGAAAAAAGGTTGATGCCAATAGCGAGCCGACATCGAGTTTCTCATGGGTAAAAGCAAAGACCAACACGTCGACTACCAACCGGCTATCATCAATCAACTTCTAAACTCGAAAAAACATGCAAACTCACCGACAGTATTTCTAGTCCTTCGATCCCTTGTACTTTAACTCTCCAAACCACCTTTGAGAATTTAACTCCTCAAATTTTAAGAATTTAAACTTTTTGGCACATAGTCCTTTCCTCCAAATTTGACTTCCCAAATCATAAATTTGCACAAACTACTCCTTTCAAACATGATTAAGATAACATAGTGCATAATTGTTCATAACACTAATAAATTAAACTAAAAGGCACTCAAATTAACATGAACTACAACTTAATTAAGCTCAAGTACCGCTCTACTCCTTGTCGGAGGGGATTGCATTGGGCTCACACCCCTTGCCGAAGCCCAACCTCGGCGGGTGGCGGTGTCGAAGAACGCCTCGATGGCGAGGTGCTCCTCAACCACCTCTTGACCGGCGTGGATGACGGCGAGCTTGGCGTGTGTTCTGACAAGGTTCTCCTCGAGCTCCTCCCCTTCTAGCTCGCGTTCAGCTTCCTCCCACAGCTTGAGCTCCGTGAACTACAATGTTGTCGGCATGGCCATGTCCATCTCGTCCTCCTCTTCCTCCTGATTTGTAGGATTGCTATCCTTAGAAAATATTCCTAAGAATTGTTTTGGCCTTCTATTTTGGAAGGAAATCTCTATCCACTCAAACCTTTTGGTACATGTCTTTGTTTTTCATGCAGCCTCATAGATCTTCCTCCAAATTCCCATGTTTTTGGGGAACCCCCCCCCCTACTAATTCATTAAAAAGTTCTTACAATCATTCAATACAGAATTTGCCTCGCGACGCGGAACACTATTACAAAGCACACCATCCGACCTATTATCAAAACTAAACTTATCAATGCGGCAATGCGCCACCATATTAGCCGGCCTATCAATCTTCACAATTTTTAGATTGTTAATAAACTTTGACGTTCAACGCTTTCTTTTTCAAATCAACAAGAGGGGATATGTCAATGGTTCCATTTGCCAGAAAGGATGCCACAAAAGAGCAATCAGTTTCCAAAGTAAACGGTTTGTGAAGAGTGATACAGATGTATAACCCGACGAGGCCTGCACGAAGTTCCGCTTCATCCACACAGGTACACGATCCAATAAAGTCCCACGAAGAAATGTTGACTTCGCCGAGATGATTCCTGGCAACAACCCCTACGCTAGCAGACCTCGGGCTCTCCACAAAACTAACGTCAACATCTATCTTAACATACGGAGAGGAAGGAGGCTCCCAAGGAGCACGGTCCTTGATCAAAAAATTAATATACCTCAAACTATCCGTCACACCCTTACCTTTGTTGCTTAAATCCACATGCGCACATGCGATCGCTGACGAGAAGGTCTTCCAATAATTATCCACAAAGATAACATAGGCGGACACATGTTCTTTCCCCTTTTAAAAAATCAAATCATTTCTCAAATGCCAAACTCTCCACAAGATGAATAAAACTTGTCCGTGCACTGGCGACCTCAGCTGATCCAACAAAATATGAAGCCAATTCGGTCCCCTACATACGAATAACTCCTCTCCCGAAATATTCCACACCTCCCGAGGGCCAACCGCAAACCACGAGCCTTTGGACATGTCACTAAAGTATGGAAAATATTTTCATCTTCAGTACCGCAGATAGAGCACAAACGAGTTTGGTGATGACATACTTTGTTAACCTGAACCATCAAACTGTTAGACGCGGCACACCAAGCAAAAATTCTGATTTTTTGTGGAACTTTGACCTTCCAAATAACATCCCAAAGCATTTTTTTTCCATTTGCGGCGCTACTGGCCAGCCCCATATCTACCTTGCAATCCTTGAGATTTAAAGTCAGCCAATAGACACTTTTAACAAAAAAAATACCATTTTTCTCACAGTGTCATGCAATGAAATCACCCACTCCCACCGACTGAATATGCAAATTCCCATGGTTTTCTAATCCTGCAAATTCAAGAGAACACGCCACTTAATGCCCTCAATCCTTTATGATAGAAGTCAAGGACTCTTATGTTATCATGGTTCCTACATTTTGAAAATTAGGCTGATCAAGATGCCCTCAATCTTTTATGGGTCATATGGTTGTCAAGAATTGATAACATTCTAACATAAGATTGTACATATTTGTTGTAAGGGGTGATACTACGGAATATAGAAGGTGCACTTGGAGTGTAAATGAGAGAAAATAAAATACAATCATTAAATCATTATAAGAGTGGTAAGGAAATCATCTCATTATCTACACAACCACCAGATTCAAATAGGAAAATATGAATAAATATTTTCGAAGATTGTGATGGGACATATACCACTCAACTCTTAATATAGATTAAAACCATGTCTTTTAGTGGACATTCCGTAGGATTTAATGGTAGATAACA
>NC_041389.1:567325890-567329593 GCF_002162155.2 Triticum dicoccoides | reverse complement strand
TCATACAAAGTCCTTTATAAAGTAATAATCACTTATACAAGAAACTCAAATCTTAGTCATCTTGTGAATTGCGTTTGGAATCCTCTTAGCCCACTCATTTTCCTCTACCTCCTAGGCGATTAGGGTTTCCACCCTCCTTGCCAGTGCCACCGCCACCTACTATCTATTGCATTCATTCTTTTTTTACGGTTACCGGTCCTTAAGATTGTAATATTGCATCTAGAGGTTGGTCTAAAAAGGAAAAAGGAAATGTAAGATAGTACTCCCTTTCTTTTCATGTTTAACACGATAGTCCTCTTTTCCCTTCTTCAACATTTGTCTATTGACTGGAACTATGGGAGTATTAAATGAGAGCGGTATATTAGGGGTATGAATTTGCTGTACCCTAATACCAGTGTACCCTCTATCTCGTCCCTCCAGTTTGCGTCAAGATTTGTGCTATTCTTATTTTCTCTTTTTTGTTTCTTCCAAACTCAGAGAACATTGCGCTATGGAACTTTGCAGGTTGACTATACACAAGTGCCACTCACCGCATAAAATGTTTTTGTTTTTTTATAATATATAAATTTGTCAAATTTTAAATGAGTTATATCATTCTTTTAAAATATATGTTGCGCCAAAAAAGTCCGAAGACTTTTTTGCACATGGTAGTACTCGTGTGATGTGGATGTTCAAAGTTTCAAGTTCAAATGTTGTTTTTGTGAGAAACAAAATAGAAAAATTTGCGTGCACAAACTTTTATGCAAAAATGGACGGTGAGGATAGAGAGTACACTTGTATGGGGGTACAAGCACATATATTAGAGCATGTTTAGCCCTTCTTCTAAAAAGCATTAATCCCCCTAAAAAATAGTTGGCAGGATTATCGCCCACCTAGCCCTTACCCAAAACCTTTTAGCCTACACTTAGTAAAAATAAGGAGATGCTCACGACTCGGTTGGGCCTACCCCCCTCACCCCCCGTCTCCGGCGAGGTTCCGGCGCTTTTTTTGTCTTCACGTCGTCCCGGGCCATGAGCAAAGTTGCACTATGGCCGGAGGAGCACTTTTAAAGGAAAAGCATCACATAAAGGAGAACACACTGGCCGCCGGCTGCCATCGCAGATTCTGATAAATCGTTCCGTTTCGGACAACATTGTCGTGCCACTAGGAGAAGGGAGAGGATAAGAACCCATTCAGACAAAGAACTGCCCAAACCAAAGCCCGTGGAGGACAAATTTCCTCTGCTTCCTCGCATGTGTACTTCGTGTTCGGTGAGCCTCTATCAAATTATTTTTGAGGATCATCTATCCCAGGCCCATGCTAGCTCATGGACATCATCTACTGGCGAGAAGTTGTTGCTGGCCACATGAAAGCAAGAAGAGGAAGAAGGAAGAAGATGATGAAGAAAGGCTTACATGTGGGGTCGAGTCTGTTTGAGGGGGTTAAGTTTAGGGAAAAGGCTAGGTGCCCGCAAATTCAAGTTTTAGGAGATTAAATGATAAGTTTAGAGGATTGAAGGATAGAGGACTAGAGATGCTCTTAGATACAGTATGTACTCCCTCTGTAAGTTAATATAAGAGCGTTTAGATCACTAAAGTAGTGATCTAAACGCCCTTATATTAGTTTACGGACGGAGTACTTGGTAGAGTTATTTACCTTACACAAAGTGCAAAGACGGCCCAAATCGATTATCCTTGGGCGTGAGTAAACTTCACCTGCAGATAGACTTGCCGAATCATTTTGAGAGTGGTAGTTCAGTTGTGCTATGTCTGAAACTCCACATACGAACGTGCTATTAATGGCTCATCTTAGCATTTCTCTTTGATGTATGTGTTTCGTGTTAATGATGGCCGTTTCCTCTGTTTTAATCTTCTGAAGCTCGACCCAGCATGCTCAACATGGCCAAATGGGATGCATGGGACGCTGTTAAAGGTCCATTTTACTTTCAAATCCTTGCAGCAGGGCGTCACCGGTCACCACGCGTCTGCTAAAATTCTTATGATGATAGCAGACAAATCTAAGGAGGGAGCCATGAGCGGTAATGCCATGAGACAACGATAACTAAGCTCTGCCCCGAAGAACACAAGGGTTAAAAGTACTCCTGGCCTAAGACTTTGCCACCTGAGAAGAGGTTGAGGCAGAGCAGGCATGCAGCCAGCAGCACGCCTGGGATCCACCAGCTGCCGCCCTCCTCCGAAAACATGGCGCACAGCACCAGGCAGAGCAGCAGCAGCATGTAGAACCCCAGCCCGCAGCCCCAGCCCGTCCAGTCACCCCCGGCCCCGGCGAAGCCGCCGCCGCCGCCGCCGTAGCCCCGGTGAGGCGGGTAGTAGTATATCCCGGCCAGGTACACCGCCAGCAGCAGCAGGAGCGCGGCAACAACGATGTTCTGGATCAAGAGCATGACCAGCACCAGCACCATCGGCACCAGGACCACCTCCATCTGGTTGCTGAGGAGGACGACGGCGAGCAGCAGGAGCCCGGCGGCGAGGATGAAGACCATGGCATTGTCGGCCACCGTGTCCCGCACCTCGGTCACCCGCTCGTAACACTCCAACAGGGCCTCGTTGTAGATGACCCACCCCAGGGCCAGCACCACCATGAGGGGCACCATCGGAGACGGCCCGTGGCGGGCCGCCCCCCACGCCGGCGAGGAACCCCAGTAGCTCATGGCAGCCTCTTCGTTCAGCTTACTCTCTATATCGCTTCTGATCTTGCAGCTAATAAGTAGTAGTGGGCTAGCCGTAGAAGATGACAATATAAATATAATGCAAGTTTCATCAGCTTCTTCTGGTTGCAACTAATTATAACTACCTGCTTGTGTGTGATGATGTCTACTGTCCTGGAGTATAGTGGAGGCAGGGGGCCTACTTTAATCTGGTAGATGAACAAATCCAAGAGAAATATGGCATATAAATAGGATGCTTAAAGGTCAGGTCATTTTCATGCATTTACGACACCATTCAATCATCGGGCTAAGAATGAGAAAATCGGCCATGAGTCATCAAGCAAACTACACATGTGGAAAAGTTGATTCCTGCTGATGGAATTAAGGGAAAACATGTCTCATCTTACCTGTTCTTCAAAAGGCTTGGGTAGCAAGTACCCATATGTATCCACAATCTAGCCTGGAAGATTGAACATGGCATGTTATCGACGAATATAATGAGGCCCGCAAGAAAACTCAGTAGCAAACAGTACTATCTTGATCTTACCTTCTGTGAGTGAATCAGTCAACTTTCGCCCAAGCCGAGGTGGCGCCGACCTCTTCGGCAGCACAGGCGCTTCATCATGCAAAATGAGAATTTTGCAAAGACCTAAGGATCAATGGGAACCCACTCCATCTTACAGGGAAATTAACTTCCTAAAATTCAGACTTGAGACTGATCTCTGAGCAAACTAACTATGCACACAAAAGGCGAGGAGAACACCTGTCAACGACACTTATTTTGGGACTGAGAACAGAGTCTGGTTTTGCCTGGATGGCTGCCTTGGTGAACCCCAGCTTGTCTGCCGGCGAGAGTTCGTCTCCAAAGAAGCTGCTTCTGGAGAGCACTTGGTCACCTTGCTCGCTGCATTCCCTCCAGGCTCAACACCCCACCATGATTAGATCCCAAACCAACCAATTTCAATCCCAGTTGCTAACAGCAATCCTTCGGTAAGTTCAATTCAGTTTATCATTCAGCATAGGAGGCAACATTCAGTATTGGCACCATATTAGGGT
>NC_041389.1:567321863-567325711 GCF_002162155.2 Triticum dicoccoides | reverse complement strand
AAAGAGGTAAAATGGCTATGCTATGGAGTGCTGCAGCAATCTTGATATTTGTTTCAACTTCAGATTCAAAATCCTTATAAATAGGCACAGTAATTTTGGGAACACATGCATTTTTTTTCTTGGGCATTTTTCATGAAGAATTGGGACACCAAACTGAAAAACAACTGTCAAGGGAGAACATGGAACCAGGACACTAAAGCAAAGCATCAACTATGGGTGCAGGAAACAGGAGCCAACGAAAACACAAAAACACAACAGCTACGTCTTGCAACTCAGAAACAAAATCACGCTACAGTTGGTTAGCACCATTGGTTCATGGGGGAGCATGACTCCTGACTCAACTTCTACTCTACAACCACACAAAGCTACACAGCAGATGTCTCTTGACTACATCAAGTAACCAGAGAAGCTCAATGGTCATTGCAGCTCTGACATGCAGTATTCCATTCCTTCAGCTGCAAAACAAGTCCCAGGAAATCGAATGAAAATGGGAAGGGTAATAAGAAGAAAGCACGACAGAAACATAGACCTAAAGTAAGACCTTCGCGAGAACATCTCTTGTGTCATTAAAATCCCCCCCTTGCTTTAAGGGTTCGATTCGGGCCTTCATGGCATTGTTCCTTTCTTGAGTCTGCAGTATTGGTGTGAGCAGAAAGCTAGTCAGTATTAGTTTGAGATGAAGATAAATTGCGTTGTCTGCGCTTCTTAAGGTGAACATCATGTAACACTTGCAGCATTAACAGCACCACAAATTTTGTTTTTTTGTTTTGTTTTCTTTTTGTGGTGGGGAGAGCAACTCTTTGCAACTAAATACCGTGTTGGCAGCAATGGAGTAATAAGAACTCAACTGCTACTTAGTCAAAACTTAAAGAAGACTATAATTCAAAACTCAACCACAGGGCATGGAGTGCTGAAGGCCCATTTCGATAATAAACTTAAGGTTGCAAAAGTGTTTTTTAGATGGATAATACCTTCTCTAGTAAACCTTTTAAAAGTTCAATTTCATCCTTCTTCTCCTTTGATATCCTTTCTTTCATGTCTTCAATGCTAGTCCTGCAAATGAATGAGCTGTCATCCCAAGTAAACTATATTGAGTAACTTTTAACCAACAGCAATAATTCAAGAAAAGGTTTGCTGAACTTCAAGAAAGAACATATGATGCATTTATATAGGTTCATAATTGAATCAGCTTTCATCCCAAGTGAACTGTATGTGGTTAACTCTGGAGAAAGGAAAAACAAGAAAAATTGTGCTAGATTTCCAGAAAGAACATATTCATGCATTTATATAGGTTTGGGTAATGAGTAGCATGCAAAAGAGAACCTCTACTGCAATTGCAAATCCTAAGCAGCCTATCTGTACCGTGTGGTCCTATTTCTTAAAAGAGTATAAACACTATTTAGAACCCAGAAATTCCACAACAGAATCTCAAAGGCAAAGGAAAAAGTTCATACTTGTCTGAAGATAACACGTCCAGAGTTTGTTCTTCGACAAACTGATCTACCTTGTCAAGGGCAGTAGCAATCTAAAACAATTGATAGTCATGTCATTAAACATTTAAAAATGCTGCTACAAATCACAACATTTGTCGCGGGTGTTAATAAACTTGAAGCTGATTATGTTGAGCCCAAAAGTGCGCTCAAAATCTATCAGCATCATGAGGAAGTGTTGCTCAAGAAATTACTTCTATTTCGTCGCAGAAATTTCGGAACTCCTCCTGCAGCATGAAAAAGAGGTATCACTTCAATACAGTGGCACTAATACAGTGCTGGCGCATGCAAGAAATAAATAAAACATCATCAGATTCAGCAAATATAACATAAGATATATCAGCTTCGTGGTTCAGCCGCATATGCAAAAGTAAACAAATTATGCGCCCAGTCCGCTCAAGAATATCGTGGTTAGGCACATGGAAAGGGATCAAAGGAGAGCAGATACTAGCAAAATTGGCACTACTAATTATGAATTAATCCTGCACTATACAGTTATTAGCTCGTCACCTTCTTTTTAACCATTGAAATGGTGTTTGATAGACTAGACATTGAGTATGTCTTGCTATGCCCCAAGGCGCATAGTAAAGCGAAATGACACTTTTGTGAGTAATTGCACAGTTTACAAGTAATACAATTCCACGAAAAAAAGGACAAGACAAGGTGCTGGGTATTTCTGTTTCTGAAGATAAGATTGTGTCATCATCCAGTTAGCACCACACATATCTAGAAATGTACGCAATGTATGTTTTTTTCAACATATGCACGAGTTGATCAGCCAGTTAAACTCTGCTCAAAATTAAGTGTTCAGTGCAGCCTTAAATATTTGCATCACACTAGAAAGTAGAAACCAGCTTGCGCAAGAACTGTACCACTATGTTGCCATGCAAAGACTTGATCGCCTGAAATAAAATAAAAAAGGAAAACAGATCAGAAGTTAAGTATTCAGTTCAGATACAGATAGACAATCCAAACTTTTAACGGCGTAGGACTTGCACGTAGGGCAAAGATTGAGAGATTTAGCAGTAACTGTGAACCGGGGAAAGATAAGAACACTCACATAGATGAACATTTGGTACAGGTGCTCCCTTTCGGCGTCCGTGAACGATGGGAAAGCATTGTTAAGATCCTAAGATGCAAGAATAACACGAGTCAATTCATCTCATGAGCACACAAGACGAACGGACCCCACTCAAGGCGAGGGCCCGAAGCTTTTTCACTAGTCAAGCGCCCCGGCGTCGTTGAGGGTTGGAAGGGAACCAACCTCGCGGGAGAAGGCGGTGAGTACGGAGCGAGCGGCAAGCTTGAATGACTTGTCGAGCTTGCCGTACGACCCCGCGGCGGCTGCCATCGACGGTGAGTTCAGGCGAGGTTGAGGCGCCGGGACTACTAGGTTTTCCAATTCCGGTGGAATGGCGGGCGGGTCCGCCTAGATTCCGGTTGCTGCCTGCAATAAGAGGGGATAATTGATAGGGTTTAGGGGCGGGGATGGTAGGCGGTTCTGCCCGCAAAATGGGGATGGCACGCAGCCGCTCCGTCTCGCGCAAGTTCGCCCCTTGGCCATTTTTTATCAGATCGAGGGAGGGAGGAAGGGAGGTTGACCTGCGGGAGGGAGCGATGCGTCGGAGATCCGCCGCTCCGGCGAGCGTCGAGCGGCTGAGAGGGGAGGCGCGGGGGCGGCGGAGCTGGGCACGGTGTGAGGCGGCAGATCCTGACGGCGCTGGAGCGGTGGTGGCCGGCGCGGGCGGGCTGTTGGTTGGTGGTGCCTTGGTGACGGGTCAAATGGGCCGATGTTCCGACACAAAATTGCAAGCCCGATGGTTCTTTTGGTCGGGCCTCGTATGATTTGCCTCAAAATCCCCTAAAAAAATTGCCTCAAAAAAAAAAGACACCACCAGCCTTTATGATTTGTCTCAAAGAAAAACAGAATTTATGATAGCATAAGCATTTGTTAGGATTGTTCCTCTCAAAAAAAATGTGAGGATTGTTAGCCTTGTGTTTATAATTTTTTGTTAAAATATTAATCCGAGTTAAGTTTACCTTTGTTCAAGCTAGAACCAGAAATGAAGCCTCATATATGCCTTGTTTTTCTTGAATAGATAAACTCTAGACATCTTAACATAGGCTAAAAATTCCTACCGTAGACGAGGCTATTTGGAAAGATGTCATATTGTTACTAGTTCCACTTTTGGCAAATCTAGTATTAAAAATGAGTCGGACCATGTTATCCAATAGGACATGAGCAGTATAGGAAAGTCATTTGGGGACGACGAAGGACACGAATCATCGGTGTTTGGGGGTGCCAAATGCTAAAAAAACAATCTAAGTCCTCCTAAAAAATCCTTCATAAATTGATCC
>NC_041389.1:567316169-567321699 GCF_002162155.2 Triticum dicoccoides | reverse complement strand
GTAGCACACGTAGCTCCGCCTCTAGACATGAGGCCAATCATCACTTGACCATTAGGTCAACTCCATGTCTCTAAACAAAGCAAAGGGGCCAACGAGTACCAGGTTCAAGACAAAGTGGGTTAGCCCATTCTCATCCTTGGTGGCGAGGACGAAGTGGTAGCTACGAGTGGTGGTCGCTAGCCTTGGCCTGCTCCTGTTGCCCGCACGAGGACCGCCTTGCTCGAGAGAGGCTGGGAGATTATGTGTTTGTGTGTGCTATAAACTGAGAGAGAAATTGAAAGACAGGTGTGTTCTGGGTATTGTTGTAGATTGTTGTGAATTTTACATCTGCTTGCTTACAGATGATAGTCTCCTTAGCTTTGCCAATTGAGAAAATGACATTGCATTACACTTGATCATGTTCTTTGTTAGATGACAGAAATGAGAGGAAGAAAAACACTCAAATACTAACCAAGATAGCAATTGAGGGAAAAACTAAAATGATATAGAAATACAAGCATAATCATATGGGGCCAATGTGCATTTACTCAATATACACTTGACGGGAAGTCATATTGCCTACAAAACTATTCGTTTGGTTCACAATGCAGATCATGAGAAGGCTTACAATAAGGTGATCTAGATTTTGTTGTGGAAATTCTTGGTCGTAGTGTCTTTGAGTCTAGATGGATAGACTGAATCGTGTGGCTATGATTATGAAGAGAGCCTATATGTTAAACCGAGTCAAGGTGAATGATTATGAAGGAGGTTTCTTTATTACCAAGAGGGGTTCGGTACTAGGGGGCGGATGTCACCCCTTTTGTTAAACTTAGTTGTTGATGTTTTTTTATAAAATATTGGGTGGTTTCGGCACTGAACAACCAGAAGGTTTGGGCTTCGAGAGCACGAACATGTGTGGTTTCGTTACTGGACACGCTGGAGCTTCAGGGTCTACACCTCTTAGTTTTTGGGGATTTACCAACTAAGGAGTTAATGGTTGGATTTTGAGGGGGGCTATATAAGACCCATGCTTGTACCTCCGACCCTATCCACTAAATCTTTAGTTGCCCCACCGCTCATCTTGAAAAAGTTCACTTCACTTTGACTCCACCAACCAAATATCTCCAAATTTTGAGAATACAAAGAGGAATAGTAGATACACACTTCCACCAAACCAAACCCCGGTCCACCAACTTTTGTTATACCAAACTTTTTACTCTTGGAGTTGTTGGACACATCTCAGTGGGGACTTGGCATAGTCTAGTGGTTTCTCTTAGAATACGCGAGTTCGACAGGCATGGGTTCTTAGGTTTATTTTAGTTGCGGTTCGGCCACTCCCGTCCCTTTGCTTGATGGCACGTGGGCGAGTGAAGTCTAAAATAAACCTTGTACTTGTAGAGCTCGATGCAAATAAACCCTCACCTCTAAATCCCTGAAGTTTGTACCCTGTTCTTTCCAATCCCGGGCATTTTCAACCTTATATGCCTATCCAAATGGGGAACTAGAAGGTGGCGGTGAAAATGGCTGGGATGGATGGGCGTGTGTGAATATGCGCTAAAGGCTACTTACGTTATGAGGCCTGATCTGAAGGCTAGCTTATGCATGCATGTGTGCGCGGTATATACTGTATGTATTTTCACTGACTGACACTGCTAATCATGCTTTGAGTGCGCGTAGACGTGGCGCAGCTCACGGCCAGGTTAGCTCCTCTTTTCTTGATCTTAGGTTAGCTCCTCTTTGCAATTGCATCGATCGACGTTTCTAATCTGGACAGGGCCGGCCCTGTGTTTCGGGAGGCCCTACGCAAACTCGACGACATGGGCCCCTATGTCCTAAGTCCTAAGACAATATATATTTATGCGTATGTTATATATATATAACTTATTAAAAGTAATTTTCAATCACACATCTTTAGTTTAAAATATGACTATAATAATTCAAATGACTCCATCGAGAACAATAATAACCAAATTTGAACCGACTCCATAAAAAACAATGGTACTAAAAAGATCGCAAAATGAAACTAACATGACATGATTACCTCAAATAAGAACGAAATTAGACTGACTCCATCGACAACAATAATACTTCAGTGCTTCAAAAAAAGTTTCTTCGGGCATTTCTTGATGCGAAGTCATTAAGGGCACAATCAAGAGCAACATTGTCCAAGATATCCTTCAGTGCTAGAATTTTCAGATCACTTTCTTTCTTTTTCCTCCTTTTTTCAGCACCCGACAATTGCTTCTTCTTAGGTAACATGACAGGCTAATGTCCTAAAATCATGAAGAAAAGATCAAAAGAGCATACAAAGAATTAGGAATTTATAGATTGGATGATTGAAACCCTAGACATGTTATATAGAATGACAAAAAATTGATAGATTGGATTAGAATACGTACATACTAAATAAAGAATAAATAAACTATTGAGATAGTGAGATTGTCAAATTCAAGTTTGGGGATGGACAGGAAACATGGATGCGTACTTGTTGACTTCCAGTCAGATGCGTACTCGTATAGATATTGCCGTATTGCCGCGGTGCCGGATGCCGGATGGCCGGGCTGCCGCCTGCCTGCCGGACTGCTGTGTGGCGGCGATGGCGAGCCGGCGAGGTGACGGCGACGCGGCAAGGGCCAAGGGGCAAGGCGCCGAGCGCCGAGCGAGAAGGCCGACGGGCGTGCGAGGGCGACGAGGAAACGTAGAAACCAGCGTGAGTCACGGCGCCGCTTGGCCTTCGCGTATCCAGCGATCACTAGCTAGCTAGCTATATCTGGGCCTCCTAGCCCATCCTATTTCTTTTCTTTAATTCTTTTGTATTTTTTTTTTTGCTTTTTGCTGGGCTATAGTATATGTATATACTCCATCATGGGACCCCCTCGCCAGGGCCCTGGGCCGTCGCCCCGTCGCCCATGCCCCAGGGCCGGCCCTGAATCTGGATGCATGGCACGGCACTTCAATTATGCAAGAGGACTTGGTGCTCTGCAGGGTGCTAGAGAGGCAAAAAGTGGACAGCGGGCAAGACACCGTCCGCTCCTCCTCGCTGACCTTCGCCGGCTTCTCGCAAGCAACGCAGGAGCTGTCCGCTACGGACGCGAGCAGTCAGGATGGGAACGGGCCGGGTCGACCCGCTGGGTCACTGACCCGGCCCAAAAATTCAAGGCTAATGGGTCAAGTGGGTTGGCCTCAATTGATATATGGGTCAGTGGAGTCGGACCTGTGCGGCCCGATGGGTTAGATGGGTCGACCCAGTCCCCCGACCATCTCTGCTGCCGCTGGCCACCCCCTCGACTCGTCGTGTACTTTCTGAAGAAATCGATGATGTGCTCACGTGCAGATGGATTACTTAACCAGAAGACACGTACGTAAGAAGCTGAGCAAACTGGATCGATTGTTGGAGACGCCCCTGTACACAAGCAGGCAGGTGGATTGATTTTTACGTGAACTAGTACATGCACGTAGAAACAACCAGCGGCTTGTTCAAACGGCACCCCCAAGCATCTCTGCTGCCGCCGGCGTTCGTCCCGCTCGTGCCTCTCGTTCGTCGTCTCGGTCGCCGTCGAGCCCGTCATCCTGGTCGCTTTCCTCTTCCTTTTCAACTTGTCCAGCTCGCCGTGGCCTTCCCGGTCTTCATTGTGCTAACTAAATTCATGGATTTTCTCATCTTGATTTTGGGTCGGCCTCATATACCCAACGGGTCAGCGAGGCCATAATTTTCTGATGAAATGGGCCGACCCATGGCCTCGCATACTGACCTTGGGGCCATGGGGCCGGGTCCAAGGCCAGGGCCGGGTCGGCCCATTCCCATCTTGAGCGAGCAGCGACCAGATGGGCTCAGGCCCTGGCTTCGCACCATGGCAAGATGAGATGGTCTGTGGCTCGAACCCATTGACAAACGCAGCAATGTGGCAGCAATACAACTCGGCAAAGAAAATTGTTATGGTCAAAGTGAGCAATCCCGGCCTTTAGTTGCCACATCATCAAATCCACTCATAAAACCGCCAGAAGGTTTATTTAGACCGGGATTAAAGAGTATAGGCTACAAACTTCAGGGTTTTAGAGATGAGGGTTCATTTGCTTCGAGCTCTACAATGACAGGGTTTATTTCAGACTTCACTCCACGTGGGCAACGTACGATAGCGCACTTCTGGTCCCTTGTTGGTCGTGCATAGTCTAGTTCTTTTTCTTCAATCAACTTGTATGAGAATTTTCTCCACACATTGTATAGTTGAGCCGAGTGACTTTACCTACAAAGTGCGACAAATGTCTATTTTAAGTGTCTCTTGTCTTCTTGGGTGCATAAGTGCAACTCTGACGTGGTTCGAACAGGCAATGCTGCATTTTTATCACGGCAGGTCTGAACAACAGATGAGAGTGTCACAGTCACAGCACATCAGATCATGTCGTACATGCACAATGGCTTCATGGATTTCACAATTTGCAGGGTGAATGAGCGGAGAACAAATGTGTGACAAATTATACTTACTACAGGGTGAAACAATCGCAAAGAATTTCGCTGTCGCCATGGTGATACACAAAAAAGATGTACATGTCTGTCGGGGCAGGGCAGGGATCACCTCAGCTGCACAGGGGGCACGGCACGAGCCCGTTCTCGTTGCACCCGGGGCACGGCACGCGGCTGGCGGCGACGGCGGCGGCCGAGCCGTCGTCATAGAGCCAATGACGGCCGCTGCACCCGCCGCACACCACGAACCAGGCGCCGCCGCACACCGCGCAGGCCGCGTCGCCCGCGCGCCGGCGCGCGGCGCGCCGGAGCATCGCCCGGAGCCGCGACCGCTCGTGCAGCGCCACCACCTCGTCGGCGCCGCCCACGTACCGCCCGTCCACGAACAGCCGCGGCGGCAGGGGCATGCTGGCGCCGTCGCCCGGCGGAGGCGGCAGCAGAGCGCGGAGCTCGTCCCGGTAGGGCGCGTGCATGGACACGTCGCGCTCCAGGAAGGCGACGCGGAGCCCGTCGAGCAGGCGGCGCACGGTGGCACAGTCCTCGAACGTCTTGCGCACCCCGCGCAGCGACGTGGTGTAGAGCACCACGGCCCGCTCCCCGCCGGGCGGGCACCGGCACTCCAGCCCGGCCAGGGGGTCCTCGTCGCGGCCGCCGGCGTCCAGCGCGGCGGCGATGTCGTCGTCGGCGTCGTCGAAGTCGACATCGCGGCGCTGGGTCTTGTCGAGCGCCTGGGCGTACGCGTCCACGACGCCGCGGAAGGCGGCGAGGAGGTCCGGGTCGAAGAGGCTGGACGACTCGAGCTCCGGCCGGCGGTAGCGCCTGCCGGACTCCTCCAGAGAGCCACCCTCCAGAGAGCCCACCTTCATCTTCTTGGCCTTCCGCGGGTTGGCCTCCGGCGACAGGTTCTCCTTGTCGTCGTCGCCATCGGGGACGGCGGCCGGCTCGGGCACGGCCTCGGGTGCGGCGGCGTCGGGGGGCGGGAGGAGGGCGTTGGACTGCGCGGCGGCGGCGTTGGGGAAGGACTGCAGGGTCCGGAGGATCCGCGATCTGAGGCCTCTCATCCTCCTCCCCGATCAATCTCCTCCTCTC
>NC_041389.1:567315223-567315872 GCF_002162155.2 Triticum dicoccoides | reverse complement strand
GCAATGCGATCGATCCCCTTGTTGATTCAGTGCGGCTGCTTAGGATGCTTCCGCTCTGGTAGACTGATAATTAATTTTGTGGGCGCAAACGCCAAGAAGGTCGCGCAACGGCTAGAAAAGAGCAGGGGGAAATGCGAGTTGCCGTTTTTAAAGCATCGGCTGCTGGCGGAGCAGAGCAGCCGAGGGGAGGGGACGTGGGAGCAACGGCTACCGGGGCGACCGAGACCCACGGGAATTGTAAAGAACGGGCGAGCAAGACAAAAGGTGATCTTGCCCAAATTCGCTGAAATAATTTGTCCACCTTTGCTCAGCAAATTCGCGCGCCCGCACCTATACGAAGTAAAAATGGGGCCACCAGTACAACAATTGTCTTAAAAAAAGTTTTAGTTTCAAAATCAATTGTATATCCCCCATCCATCCACACCGACCCACCACCCGCCGGCCCAACTGCTTGTCGCCGCCTCCTCCTTGCCTAAATCATCGTCTCCATTGTGTTGCTGCCATCCCCCAGCCTTCCCATGAAAGACCCACACCAGTTGTGTTGTATCGCCGACGACTCTGCACCCTTTCTCGCCCAAACCAGACAACCTGTTGCTATTCACACCCACCCACCCACCCACCCACAAACACCCGTATAGCCGGCTGAACT
>NC_041389.1:567214302-567314961 GCF_002162155.2 Triticum dicoccoides | reverse complement strand
TGTGACGATGATGCACCCTCTTTCCCCCGACCCCGAACTAATTATCCAATGTCATTCCTAGGCTAGTGACACGACGGGCAAACGAGTCATCTTCGTCTCTGTCTATGCGCTACTCCTCTCTACCAGTACCAACATAAATAAAACTTTCAACAAATAGCAATCCGGAATAGAAATTAACATTCGGGCTAAGGAAGGTCTCGTACTTCTCATTCTCCCCTTCACTTGCGGAACAACCGTGAGAAACCATAGGCATCCAAAGGACAACACATAGGAGTTACTCCCTCCGTACATAAATGCAAGACATCTCATGTCAAGTCTCTAAACTGTCGTATACTCTGTTCTTTTCGGTTTATAGGGCTTATTTCAACTTTTTTGTTTTTCCAATTTAAAGGGCTGATCTCCATCTCATTTTTAGTTTTCGAGACGCATTAAATTTTTGCATGCAAGAATTAAAGAAAAACACACCAATGCACGTAATCCTACTCATCTACTGCAATTAATTCAAATTAATGCCTGAGTTCAATTTGAGTAGTTTTCTAAAGTACAAGATATATTCCTCCACTCACAAAATGCCTTTGTTGATGAGATTTCATATTTGAACCCTATAAACCGAAAAGGAGGGAGTAGACTAGATGAGTAGGTGGTATAACAATTTCATCAAGTATTTCGACAATCAATTACTCTTTAGTGAGTGCAATGCTTGTTTTATCAAGACTAGATGAGTAGGCTGTATAACAATTTCATCAAGTATTTCGACAATCAGTTACTCTTTAGTGAGTGCAATGCTTGTTTGGGCAATGAAACCAGAAACCATTTGCGATATGCCACAAAACAACGATGTACTACGAAGAACAAACTTATAACTGAACATTCACTTTCTCTTTAGCTGCGGGAAAACAAAAATTCATGTATCCTTCCACTTAAATGAATTTTTTCAATAAAACTATGGAACCACCGAACGGTTGCGGTTGTGCCTTTGTTGCAGTTAAAAAGAAAACCCACGATGTAGTGCAAACATGTGAGAACAAACTTATAATTGAACCCAGCCAGGACCGACTTCTTAAAACAATCTGCAGAAGAGATTAACTCAACTCTACCCCAGCTAGCAACCCAACCCATGTTCAAGCCTACAAGGCTTATTTATGAATAGCAACACAAGGCAAAGGCATAAAGGTCGTTACAACAACAGCAGCATAAGTATTATGTCTATGTCCTCCTGAGATTAATGTGCACTCTAACAAGTTACAAATGATAATAATGACCGAGGCGGCATAAGCCAGCCTGCTGCCCTGCAGCACCTCATAAGACAACAAGCTGTGAAGTATGCGGAAAGGGCCTACAATTACAGGCGCTGTCAGGTTAAACACGCTTACAGTTCTCAAAGCAAATGCGGGACTCCATCCTAAGCACACAGAGACCAAGTTTGTTCCCCGTTTCGCCTCGCCTGTCGTCGTTTCGCCTGTCGTCGTCCACGGAACCTACCTTCAGATGCACCGCACGGTAGAAACACCTGGATGAATCTGTCCATTGTTGTCGACGTTCCCGGTGGATTGTTCTCCCGTGGTGCCGGCGTTACCCTGGTCATCCTTGTGAGCAGTGTTGTCTGCTGGATTCTCCGCAGCCTTTGCTGCCTCTGCCGCTGGAGCATCTGCCTTCACCTCCGCTGGAGGAGGGGTCGCCGGATTGATGGTGCTATCTGCTTCTACTTTCTTTTCCTCTGAAGTTGCTGGAGGTGACACTGTGGATTCAACCGCCAGGCCGTTTTCAGTTTTCTCACCCTCCACGGGAGCTACTTCATATTCAGCTGGCTTTTCATCTTCCTTATGCTCTTCTAATACAGGGGCAGACATCTCAAACTCCACGGGGACTTCTTCAGATTCAGCTGGCTTCTCATTTTCCTTGTTCTCTGATACAAGGTCAGACATCTCAAACTCCACGGGGACTTCTTCAAATTCAGCTGGCTTCTCGTTTTCCTTGTTCTCTGTTACAGGGTCAGGCATCTCGGTCTCCACGGGAGCTACTTCAGATTCAGCTGCTTCGCCTTCCACTTCTTCAGTCTTCTCTGGGGCATCAGCGACAGGAGCATCTTTCATCTCTTCTTGAGCGACAGTGTCAGCCTCTTCCTTCTCTTCTTCAGCGACAGTGTCAGCCTCTTTCTTCTCTTCTTGAGCAAGAGTGTCGGCCTCTTTCTTCTCTTCTTGAGCAACAGGGTCGGCCTCTTTCTTCTCTTCCTGAGCAACAGTGTCAGCCTCTTTCTTCTCTTCCTGAGCAACAGTGTCAGCCTCTTTCTTCTCTCCAACCGAACCGCCAGCCTCTTCCTCTTTCTTCTCTTCCTGAGCATTGTCAGCTTCTTTCATCTCCAGGTCCAGGTCAGTGACTTTGGCTTCTTCAGCATCTTTCATCTCCACTTCAGTGCCTTTGGCTTCTTCAGCATCAGCATGACCTCCACTTTCAGCTTCTGCGTCCTCTGCATCCTCCTGTTTCCCCTTTTTGCCTTTCTTAGAGCTTGAGGGCCTTCCCCGTTTGGCAGGTTTCTCATCTTCCGGGCTCTCGGTAGCCTTAGACTTTCCACTTCGGCGTGAGGGTTTCTCATCTTCTGGGCTCTCAGTAGCCTTAGGCTTCGCACTTAGACGTGAGGACCGTCTGGGAGTATTGCCTGCTTATGGATCTTTCAGTATAGGCAAGATTTTGATTGGATAACAATAGTCCTACCTAAATCATAAATAAAGTAATCAAGGAATGACGAGATAAGGCATGTACCAGTTGCCCAGACGAACTCTGAAAGAGCAGGGCCTCCAGGGTGTGCTTTTAGGTATGTGGTTAAAGCTCTCTTGGTCTTGACCTCCTCGCCAGTTGGTGCAACAAAAGCAACCTCAAACTTCCCACCCCGAGTGGGATTAAGCTGCAATTGCACAAGAAGCAAACACATTATTTCAGCACCATTATGGGAAAACGCTACATAAACCTAAAGAGAATCTGTCAATTTGTTCATACATGTACTGGTAATGCATATTCAAGTGTAAAGGAATATTCCAACTAAACCACCGGCAGAAGATAAGTAAACTGAACTACTTTCAACAACCATTCTAAAGAATAAAAAAATTGCCATGAACAAAAAACAGATATAAACTATCATCACCAAGAAGGGAACACTGAACCAGACAAACCGTGAACTTTGACTGCAAGAACTTTGTATGAAAGCAAATGGAGCAGAGGAGCACCAGATGAAAACCAACCAAGAGACTCAACACAAGAATATCATGCACTTTAGTGAGTGCATCTCCGTAGTCCATCAGTTGCACATTGTACCAAATGGCAACCAAAACAAACGTGATTATCCATAGATATATTGTTCATGAGGGAATGAATTTGAGATTATACATACACATGTAGGCAATCAGTAATGAAGTTAGCTACACCATATGTCAACCCTAACTAGTTCTGCCTAGAATCGGAATATCCCCAAGGACTAGCCTGTGAAATAAGATTCAATACACATGATTTTTTTAGCAGCAATGTTTCCTTAAACATGTTATGATTATTTCTGCGCTATCCTCGAAGAATTTGCAGACTTCCAAAAAATACCAAGCCAGTGGATTTAAAAGAGCACACCCAAAAAGTACATCCCAGCCTGCAGGATCAATCTCCATGCAGCGCAATAAGTGCACAAGCTATTATTCAATTGAAACTGCAACTCCATAGATCATTTCACTTTCCAAAATGATCACCAGGAAAAAATAATGTTCATACACACAAGAGAACTATACTAAAAACATGGTCTAGTAGCCAACTACCATGTAAATGCTTCACTACGACAGTAATACACTATGTGCTATAACATGGATTTCCATTAGTGTTAAGATAGTCCAGCCAAGTCTTCAGTGTCTGGGTCCCAGAGAGGTATCATCCCTCAAGCATTCTCCAGTATTTGTTTAACTGGCTGCCACCATAATTTGAGAATCAACAAAGTAAATAAATGCAATTAAACAAGCCATGAAAACATGTTTATTCATAACCAACACACGCTACAAAATGACATCAACAGCCATGCTGATCTGCTTTGAATATGTGGAGACAAAACAACAAGATAACCACAATAGATTATGCCAACACAGCAGTAGCACTCTTTCATGCTGACTGTTGCTGTGTGTGTTTTACCATTCTATCACACTATTATTAAAGAAACAGTTCCGCCATGAATTCTACTAAGCCTACAAATTGCACATGATACTTATACCATAAGTTCATCCAAGACTGAAGTCTTGGACACAACTTAAAGTGATTTTAAAATAAAAAGAGGAGAGCAACATCTTATTTAAAGCATGCACGAGACTGGCTACATAATACTATTGAATATAATAATTTAGCCAGGGTCTACAAGCTCTATATAATATTCAATTAAATATTTAGCAAAGACATGGCAGTAAGTATATCAATAGGATAGGTTGAGAAGCTAGATCTCAAGAGAATATAACAGCAGTAAGAGTAACAAACATAAAATCAAGAATACTGCAACCATGGCAAAATATATAGTACGATGCAATCATCATTTTAATCACACTGCACTTACCAAATAGGGAAAACCAGCTAGCGGACTCACAAAGATAGAAACTTAGCTGGATAACACAGAACCATATTTGACAATAACACCACAAATGGGTAGGTTTTATGGAGACTGTTAGTCACAAACAGAGAATCCCGCCCCACCTTCGTAACACGGTCTCCCTGATATCCAATAAACTTTCTCATCTACTCCCTCCGTTCCAAAATAGATGACCCAACTTTGTAAGTTGGGTCATCTATTTTGGAACGGAGGGAGTACCATCTACTCCCTCCGTTCCAAAATAGATGACTCAACTTTGTACTAAAGTAGTACAAAGTTGGGTCATCTATTTTGGAACGGAGGGAGTACATCCAAGGCTCCAACCACATCCTCGTATGCGGTGCCCTTCCGCACAGGCCATTAGACCACTGCAGCCTGGATTAGAATGAAAAACTGGCCAGCCAACCTTGGATGCCACAATAGTAACTTCTAGAATTTAGTCTCCCACCCTCAGATGATTTAATGATCCAAGACAGATGTAATTAAGTATGAGGACAAAACCTAATTAATTGAGGAAATTAATATTCACCATCTAATAGAATCTTTCAGTTGGAAATAGGGATGGCAATGGGTACCCATTACCCATGTACCCTGTGGGTAAAAACTCTATTAGGGTAAGGGTATGAAACAAAAAATTACCCATGGGTACTTAAATGGGAAAATATCATACCCATCGGGTAGAGAGGGTACGGGTATGGGATCGTATAACCCATACCCACGTACCCATGTACCCATCTAAAATGTTGATAGGTGGGTTTCCGTTAATATCCCAATGTATTCATTTCCCCTTCTAAGCACGCTAGGTAAAAACTCTAACGTGTATTCAAATTATTTCTATAATTTATCATGATTTCGTGAACTTAAAGTGTATGCATGTGTTGTTATTTATGATTATGTGTTGTTGTTTAACATTTTTATATGTCACTTTATATGCAAGTACTTTTATTTATGAGAATATATTGTTGTTACAATATGTTGTTGTACATTGTTGTTTAAGATGTGTTGCTATTAATAATTTATGATTATATGTTGCTTTTTACAACTATTTTCTACTCAATTGATGTGTTGTAAACGCGGGTATTTTTACCCGCGGGTACCCATATACCCTGTCGGGTGCCGGGTACGGGAAAAATTTGTACCCTTGACGGGTATGGGTATGGGTGATGGGTAAACTCACGGCGGACGGGTAAGGGTATGGGGTAGCTCCACCCGTACCCATACCTTGCGGGTGCCATCCCTAGTTGGAAAACGGTTCACTCCAAGATATGGATGAGTAATACCCTTGCCGTTTTGACAGTGTATGTGACCTTATACCAGAATAGTAAACAATGAAGAAACTTAAGAAAAAAACTTGGATACCAGTATAGAGAAACAACATATGGTGTAAGTTTGAATAACAAAATGATTTCATCACCGGGACACTTTAATAAATAGCATCTTACAATATCTATACAACACAATCCCTGACCGCAACCTTACTACACAAACATTAATTTGGTGAAGCAGACCAAGCTATACATGGTATAAATTAAACTCATGAGACCTGCACTACGAACAAATCAACAAACAGAAGCACAACGCGACAAAAACTGGCTGGTTAGCACCTGGACACGTATACAGAGCGTCCGAATCAGACTCGGGTTCGGGTAGGACATGGCGAATTTAACTCGGGCATGGATGCAGGTTTCCGAATCCACCGCGGATTAACGGCATCTTATGTGGCATAAGTGGACAACCCTGTCCAAGTAAAACCGTACTGGAGGTAGAATTTTTTTTGACTATCAAATACCAGAAATGGCAGGTTAAACCTAGGTATTATTTGCTAGTGACTGCCTGGCTGCTTCCAGGAGACTTGAGCAAGACTCATTCACTTGCATGTGTCTGGGAGGATATTTCATAAGTTACACCAGAAACATGGTGAGTCGCTAAAAGCTGCTGTTAGCTCGTTCAAACAAAGGCACTAGTAGACATGACACTGAATCAAAAGCTCAAACATCACAATTCATACAGCTTCAGTAATGCTGAACGTTCGCTCTTCACCATTTACCAAAAGAATGCAATATAACCTAAACATAGCTATAGTAAAACTTGGAACCCTAAACCTCTGCCAATAGGGCTTATGAACCCTAAACTAACTGCACATAGACTCGGTATCACAAATCCTGCCAGGGTACATCAAAACCGTGGCTAAATGAGACCATGAACTGCAAACCCTAGCTAAACGAATCGCAACAGTACTAGAAACCTCAGGCCAAGGGACTACAAGCCCTAACCTGAAAACGTCGCTAGCTAAACAGATCGTGAGCTACAAACCCTAGCTAAACGAATCGGCCAAGGAACTACTGCGAACCCTAACTAAGCTTAGGACGCAACAACCCGACCTGGAACTCCGCGGAACAAAAAGTCAACAGGCGCACCCACACGAGCAGCGAGGGATCCCAGCTAGATTTAGCTCAGAAACCCTAGAACGCGACCCGGAACGCACGGGCCAAATCCCACCCACGCATCGAAGCCGGGAACCCTCGAATCCGAGCTGGAGCAGACGCATCTGAGAACCCGGCGCCGGATTCGGGAGCTGGAGCGGGCGGGGAAAGCGCGCTACCTTCTTGGTCCAGCCGGAGGGGGCCTGGAGCTCCTCGCCCTGCTCCGCCTCGCCCGCCTTCTTGAGCGGCGTCTGCTCGCCCGCCGCCGCCGCGTGCTCGCCTTCGCTGGCCATGCTCGCCGCTCGGGGGCTGCTTCGAGTTTTCGCTTCCCGCTCTGGCCGCCGCCGCCGCCGCGAGGGAGAGGTGTGGATCCGCTAGGGGAGGGGAGGGGAGGGTTTGGGTAGGAGAGGGCTCTGGATTTGAGTTCCTCCTTGCGCGATTTGGGATTATGGGGAGCGGGGGGCACGGTAAAGATAACGGTTCTCCTCTGGTGGCCGCGTGCCCGTCGCGCCCGTGGCCGCCTGCGCGCTACGCCACGCGGACGGCGTGACCGGCCCGGACTCTGGCCTGCGCCCGGTCTACGGAAAGTTGGTGCCCCTCTGCCCTCTGGGCTTGCCCTCCGGACCATGGACCGGGCGCGCGCAGCGTGCGCGGCCGACCTGGGGGGCAGACGGCGCGGGGGGCCGTGCCGCCTTCTGGACGGTTCTAGCCCGCGCTGTTAGGCGGTGCGCGCCCACATGCACCTGAGCGGCGGAGGGGTCACGTGAATGACGTGTGGGGACGCGGTCATGGGCCCGGCCGTGTCAGTGGGATCTGCTGGTTGTGTCACGTCGGGTCAGTCTTCTGCTGCGCGGCGTGCGACGAAGGACCTGCTCGTCACCGTTGCGGACGTGGTGGGATCTGGGTGGTTGAGTTTTGAATCGGAGGTAGTAGGTGTGAGAGCTCCTATCCGGGGATGGGGCTGGCACTGGCACTGGCACGTGCTCTGCGACGTGTCGAGCGGGACTAGCGAGGCATACGTGGATACAGAGGCGAGACTTGCCTTTTCTTTTTTCAGAGGAACAAGCAACGACAGCGCGTAATATTGGCAAAAACGTGTTTGTTAGAGATCCTAGTAGCCGGTAAAATGGATAATGGATAATCCACAGAGCTGGTTATATTCGACAAGGAAGCCACGGGGTGCCGTTTTTGCGGCTACAAATCTGGTCTGCAGTGCTCCAAACGGCTGCACCTGAGTTCCAACTTCCCAGCCATCTCTAGCGGTTACGGTTGCTCCTTCAAGTCAGAGATGTCACAGTGGCACCCGTGGAAGTTGTCGCCCAAACAAAAGCAATCACACTCTAACAACTATACTTAGTTGCTCCCAAATGAACAGACTTGAGCTTTGGTTGCTTCCTTGAATTTGGGCTTGCGGTTATGGATAGGCTCCCTTGCCAAGCTCTCGTCGAGCATAGCCAAGTGGACTGTATAGTTGGACCTGGAAATTCCAACACCTGCAAAACAGTATAGAAGAAAATATATTTTTTATAGTAATTTGTGAATATACGATTATCCTAACTCATCGTCAAGTGGTAGATCCTTTATTCTACTATGGTGACATATTTAACGGTTAAACAATACGCAAACTACGGTCTCAAAAGTTTAGAATTATGAATTGTGTCATATCTAATGAACCATATAGGCCTTGCACTACTTTCCTTACCGTTTGGATAAAATTGGTGTTGTGTTAATCCTGAATGCATCCCAAACCTACTTTGTCAACATGATGAGGTGAACCTCGAAGGATTTGCCTTAGACATTCTATAGCCATAACTTAGATTTTTGTATGGTATTGCTCTTTAGCCTTGTGGTATTTATATTCGGGTGTTGCCTATGTGTTACTTCAAGTAATAAAAGTTCACCTAAAAATATGTCGAGTTTATAGTTGTTTCTCACTTCGACTCTCTCGCCCCACCTGCATTTAAAGGGAGTCAGTTATAGCCATGGAGTAACTCAACAATACAATTCACACATCATCACATATATATTCTGGTTGTGCTAAGGATTTTACTGGCAAGTTTTCTTAATTGTTTTCATCGCTTTACTGGCAAGTTTTCTTAATTGTTTTCATCGCTTGTTGGCTACCTCTTATTTTTCATATGTACACTACTCCCTCCGTTCCTTTAGATAAGATGTATTTGTTTTTTGATAAAATTTCAGAATGTAAGGTGCATTTCTTCTAAATCCTTATAATTCCCTTGTAAGCCCTCCAGAAAAAGGAAAGTATCTCTCTCCTGATTGTCTGTATCTCTCCTTGTAGCAAAAGAAGGGAACTATCTCTTTGTCGATTGCATGTATCTGTTAGTTTTCTGGACTAACTAATTTACTTGACACTAACCAATAAATTTGCCAAGGATAATTTTGTCCTAACACATCTATAATTATGTGCCTTGGTCACCATACCGAAAATACTACACCTTAGATAAAGGAACGAAGGGAGTATATGTGAATCATGAGATTCTCTATGTACAAAACATGGTAAAACTACCTATGCTCTATGCAAAACATGCCATCAACCAAGATAGGGAGTCTTTGATGTTAGGTTGGGTGCCTTCATGAACACTTCAGCGTTGTTGTGGTACAAGAATTCTTCAAGTGGTGTCACTATCTTTATATGAGAAGCTAAATTATTTTAGAAACTATATATGGTTAATTGACCCCAAATCTTGAATGTAGCTTCACTAATTAATTAGAGAGCCTATGCATTGATCCATCTACTTGATAATGTTGCACATCATTGATTTTTGAATCACCACAATTATCGTAAGATATCGAGTGTGATGCCCGAAAGCATACATTGTTCCGCAATTTTTACATAAAGACCAAACGAACAACATAATCCGGAATGTCATTAACACGCGTAGTTCTTTCCCTAATCCAACATTCTGCCACAAATATCTTCCAAATTGTACCCCCTCCCAAAGAATTGAAAAAACTTCTTGAAATGAAATATGTAATTTGCTTAGCAACCACATACTCAAAACAAACATGATTGATTTACCTAATTTGATAAAAACAACAAAATACTCTTAGATTAAAACAACAAATACTCTTAGATTTACCTAATTTGATAAAAACAACAAAATACTCTTATCCAAAGGTAAGTCTGTGTTGCAGCTGTAAGGTGAATGAAGCAATAGTCGTGTTCTGATGTTTTGAATCCCTAGTTGATCCCAAGCTTCAACTTCAAATGCCATGTGTACATCTTTTGCTAAGTAGGAGAGTATTGTGGTGTTTGCGCTAGGGTAACTGCTGCAACCATGTAAGTGACGTATACATTCTTTGATCCTTGTAATCCTTGCATTGTGTGATATATTTCACATATAGTCGTATACATACAAGTGACTTGGTTGCAGCTTTAAATAATGATGAATGGATATACTTATAACATTGAAAATTTGGTGTTAACTTATTCAAAATTACATCTAGACGTCTTCCACTTCTTTATAGTGTTTGGTTAGGGTACAGTTTGCATGACATGCTTCAGATAATATATGCAACAAGCTTTTGTGGGTTACAATCGGTATACAACCATTAATAAGTAATTGAAGGAAATATGCCCTAGAGGCAATAATAAAGTTATTATTTATTTCCTTATATCATGATAAATGTTTATTATTCATGCTAGAATTGTATTAACCGGAAACATAATACATGTGTGAATACATAGACAAACAGAGTGTCACTAGTATGCCTCTACTTGACTAGCTCGTTAATCAAAGATGGTTATGTTTCCTAACCATGAACAATGAGTTGTTATTTGATTAACGAGGTCACATCATTAGTAGAATGATCTGATTGACATGACCCATTCCATTAGCTTAGCACCCGATCGTTTAGTATGTTGCTATTGCTTTCTTCATGACTTATACATGTTCCTATGACTATGAGATTATGCAACTCCCGTTTACCGGAGGAACACTTTGGGTACTACCAAACGTCACAACGTAACTGGGTGATTATAAAGGAGTACTACAGGTGTCTCCAATGGTCGATGTTGGGTTGGCGTATTTCGAGATTAGGATTTGTCACTCCGATTGTCGGAGAGGTATCTCTGGGCCCTCTCGGTAATACACATCACATAAGCCTTGCAAGCATTACAACTAATATGTTAGTTGTGAGATGATGTATTACGGAACGAGTAAAGAGACTTGCCGGTAACGAGATTGAACCAGGTATTGGATACCGATGATCAAATCTCGGGCAAGTAACATACCGATGACAAAGGGAACAACGTATGTTGTTATGCGGTCTGACCGATAAAGATCTTCGTAGAATATGTAGGAGCCAATATGGGCATCCAGGTCCCGCTATTGGTTATTGACCAGAGACGTGTCTCGGTCATGTCTACATTGTTCTCGAACCCGTAGGGTCCGCACGCTTAAGGTTACGATGACAGTTATATTATGAGTTTATGCATTTTGATGTACCGAAGGTTGTTCGGAGTCCCAGATGTGATCACGGACATGACGAGGAGTCTCGAAATGGTCGAGACGTAAAGATTGATATATTGGAAGCCTATATTTGGATATCGGAAGTGTTCCGGGTGAAATCGGGATTTTACCGGGTTACCGGGAGGTTACCGGAACCCCCCGGGAGCCATATGGGCCATCATGGGCCTTAGTGGAAAAGAGAAAGGGGCAGCCCAAGGGGGCTGCGCGCCTCCCCCCTTCCCCTAGTCCTATTAGGACTAGGAGAGGTGGCCGGCCACCCCTCTCCCTCTTTCCCCCTTGGGAATCCTAGTTGGAATAGGATTGGAGGGGAGTCCTACTCCCGGTAGGAGTAGGACTCCTCCTGCGCCACCTCCTCCTGGCCGGCGCCTCCTCCCCCCCTTGGCTCCTTTATATACGGAGGCAGGGGCACCTCTAAACACACAAGTTGACACAAGTTGATCCACGTGATCGATTCCTTAGCCGTGTGCGGTGCCCCCTGCCACCATATTCCTCGATAATACTGTAGCGGAGTTTAGGCGAAGCCCTGCTGCTGTAGTTCATCAAGATCGTCACCACGCCGTCGTGCTGACGAAACTCTTCCCCGACACTTTGCTGGATCGGAATCCGGGGATCGTCATCGAGCTGAACGTGTGCTCGAACTCGGAGGTGCCGTAGTTTCGGTGCTTGATCGGTTGGATCGTGAAGACGTACGACTACTTCCTCTACGTCGTGTCATCGCTTCCGCAGTCGGTCTGCGTTGGGTACGTAGACAACACTCTCCTCTCGTTGCTATGCATCACATGATCCTGTGTGCGCGTAGGAAATTTTTGAAATTACTACGAAACCCAACAGTGGCATCCGAGCCTAGGTTAATGATGTTGATGTTATATGCACGAGTAGAACACAAGTGAGTTGTGGACGATACAAGTCATACTGCCTACCAGCATGTCATATTTTGGTTCAGCGGTATTGTTGGACGAGACGACCCGGACCAACCTTACGCGTACGCTTACGCGAGACCGGTTCCCTCGACGTGCTTTGCACAGAGATGGCTTGCGGGCGACTGCCTCTCCAACTTTAGTTGAACCAAGTATGGCTACGCCCGGTCCTTGCGAAGGTTAAAACGGAGTCTATTTGACAAACTATCGTTGTGGTTTTGATGCGTAGGTGAGATTGGTTCTTACTTAAGCCCGTAGCAGCCACGTAAAACATGCAATAACAAAGTAGAGGACGTCTAACTTGTTTTTGCAGGGCATGTTGTGATGTGATATGGTCAAGGCATGATGCTGAATTTTATTGTATGAGATGATCATGTTTTGTAACCAAGTTATCGGCAACTGGCAGGAGCCATATGATTGTCGCTTTATTGTATGCAATGCAATCGCGATGTAATGCTTTACTTTATTACTACGGTAGTGATAGTCGTGGAAGCATAAGATTGGCGAGACGACAACGATGCTACGATGGAGATCAAGGTGTCGCGCCGGTGACGATGGTGATCATGACGGTGCTTCGGAGATGGAGATCACAAGCACAAGATGATGATGGCCATATCATATCACTTATATTGATTGCATGTGATGTTTATCTTTTTATGCATCTTATCTTGCTTTGATTGATGGTAGCATTATAAGATGATCTCTCACTAAATTATCAAGAAGTGTTCTCCCTGAGTATGCACCGTTGCGAAAGTTCTTCGTGCTGAGACACCACGTGATGATCGGGTGTGATAGGCTCTACGTTCAAATACAACGGGTGCAAAACAGTTGCACACGCGGAATACTCAGGTTATACTTGACGAGCCAAGCATATACAGATATGGCCTCGGAACACGGAGACCGAAAGGTCGAGCGTGAATCATATAGTAGATATGATCAACATAATGATGTTCACCGATGAAACTACTCCATCTCACGTGATGATCGGACATGGTTTAGTTGATCTGGATCACGTGATCACTTAGAGGATTAGAGGGATGTCTATCTAAGTGGGAGTTCTTAAGTAATATGATTAATTGAACTAAATTTATCATGAACTTAGTACCTGATAGTATCTTGCTTATTTATGTTGATTGTAGATAGATGGCTCGTGCTGTTGTTCCGTTGAATTTTAATGCGTTCCTTGAGAAAGCAAAGTTGAAAGATGATGGTAGCAATTACACGGACTGGGTCCGTAACTTGAGGATTATCCTCATTGCTGCACAGAAGAATTACGTCCTGGAAGCACCGCTGGGTGCCAGGCCTGTTGCTGGAGCAACACCAGATGTTATGAACGTCTGGCAGAGCAAAGCTGATGACTACTCGATAGTTCAGTGTGCCATGCTTTACGGCTTAGAATCGGGACTTCAACGACGTTTTGAACGTCATGGAGCATATGAGATGTTTCAGGAGTTGAAGTTAATATTTCAAGCAAATGCCCGAATTGAGAGATATGAAGTCTCCAATAAGTTCTATAGCTGCAAGATGGAGGAGAACAGTTCTGTCAGTGAGCATATACTCAAAATGTCTGGGTATAATAATCACTTGATTCAATTGGGAGTTAATCTTCCAGATGATTGCGTCATTGACAGAATTCTCCAATCACTGCCACCAAGCTACAAGAGCTTCGTGATGAACTATAATATGCAAGGGATGAACAAGACTATTCCCGAGCTCTTCGCAATGCTAAAAGCTGCGGAGGTAGAAATCAAGAAGGAGCATCAAGTGTTGATGGTTAACAAAGACCACTAGTTTCAAGAAAAAGGGCAAAGGGAAGAAAAAGGGGAACTTCAAAAAGAACGGCAAGCAAGTTGCTGCTCAAGAGAAGAAACCCAAGTCTAGACCTAAGCCTGAAACTGAGTGCTTCTACTGCAAGCAGACTGGTCACTGGAAGCGGAACTGCCCCAAGTATTTGGCGGATAAGAAGGATGGCAAGGTGAACAAAGGTATATGTGATATACATGTTATTGATGTGTACCTTACCAATGCTCGCAGTAGCACCTGGGTATTTGATACTGGTTCTGTTGCTAATATTTGCAACTCGAAACAGGGACTACAGAATAAGCGGGCACTGGCAAAGGACGAGGTGACGATGCGCGTGGGAAACGGTTCCAAAGTCGATGTGATCGCGGTCGGCACGCTACCTCTACATCTACCTTCGGGATTAATATTAGACGGCGGGCGTGCATTTTGATGACAGTTATATTATGAGTTTATGCATTTTGATGTACCGAAGGTTGTTCGGAGTCCCGGATGTGATCACGGACATGACGAGGAGTCTCTATATGGTCGAGACATAAAGATTGATATATTGGAAGCCTATGTTTGGACATCGGAAGTGTTCCGGGTGAAATCGGGATTTTACCGGGTTACCGGGAGGTTACCGGAACCCCCCGGGAACCACATGGGCCTTCATGGGCCTTAGTGGAAAGGAGAAAGGGGCAGCCCAAGGGGGCTGCGCGCCTCCCCCCTTCTCCTAGTCCTATTAGGACTAGGAGAGGTGGCCGGCCACCCCTCTCCCTCTTTCCCCCTTGGGAATCCTAGTTGGAATAGGATTGGAGGGGAGTCCTACTCCCGGTAGGAGTAGGACTCCTCCTGCGCCTCCTCCTCCTGGCCGGCGCACCCTCCCCCCTTGGCTCCTTTATATACTGAGGCAGGGGCACCTCTAAACACACAAGTTAACACAAGTTGATCCACGTGATCGATTCCTTAGCCGTGTGCGGTGCCCCCTGCCACCATATTCCTCGATAATACTGTAGCGGAGTTTAGGCGAAGCCCTGCTGCTGTAGTTCATCAAGATCGTCACCACGCCGTCGTGCTGACGAAACTCTTCCCCGACACTTTGCTGGATCGGAGTCCGGGGATCGTCATCGAGCTGAACGTGTGCTCGAACTCGGAGGTGCCGTAGTTTCGGTGCTTGATCGGTTGGATCGTGAAGACGTACGACTACTTCCTCTACGTCGTGTCATCGCTTCCGCAGTCGGTCTGCGTTGGGTACGTAGACAACACTCTCCTCTCGTTGCTATGCATCACATGATCCTGTGTGCGCGTAGGAAAATTTTGAAATTACTACGAAACCCAACAGTGGCATCCGAGCCTAGGTTACTTATGTTGATGTTATATGCACGAGTAGAACACAAGTGAGTTGTGGACGATACAAGTCATACTGCCTACCAGCATGTCATACTTTGTTTCGGCGGTATTGTTGGACGAGACGACCCGGACCAACCTTACGCGTACGCTTACGCGAGACCGGTTCCCTCGACGTGCTTTGCACATAGATGGCTTGCGGGCGACTGTCTCTCCAACTTTAGTTGAACCAAGTATGGCTACGCCCGGTCCTTGAGAAGGTTAAAACAAAGTCTATTTGACAAACTATCGTTGTGGTTTTGATGCGTAGGTGAGATTGGTTCTTACTTAAGCCCGTAGCAGCCACGTAAAACATGCAACAACAAAGTAGAGGACGTCTAACTTGTTTTTGCAGGGCATGTTGTGATGTGATATGGTCAAGGCATGATGCTGAATTTTATTGTATGAGATGATCATGTTTTGTAACCGAGTTATCGGCAACTGGCAGGAGCCATATGGTTGTCGCTTTATTGTATGCAATGCAATCGCGATGTAATGCTTTACTTTATTACTAAACGGTAGTGATAGTCGTGGAAGCATAAGATTGGCGAGACGACAACGATGCTACGATGGAGATCAAGGTGTCACGCCGGTGACGATGGTGATCATGACGGTGCTTCGGAGATGGAGATCACAAGCACGAGATGATGATGGCCATATCATATCACTTATATTGATTGCATGTGATGTTTATCTTTTTATGCATCTTATCTTGCTTTGATTGACGGTAGCATTATAAGATGATCTCTCATTAAATTATCAAGAAGTGTTCTCCCTGAGTATGCACCGTTGCCAAAGTTCGTCGTGCCCAGACACCACGTGATGATCGGGTGTGATAAGCTCTACGTCCATCTACAACGGGTGCAAGCCAGTTTTTGCACACACAGAATACTCAGGTTAAACTTGACGAGCCTAGCATATGCAGATATGGCCTCGGAACACGGAGACCGAAAGGTCGAGCGTGAATCATATAGTAGATATGATCAACATAATGATGTTCACCGATGAAACTACTCCATCTCACGTGATGATCGGACATGGTTTAGTTGATTTGGATCACGTGATCACTTAGAGGATTAGAGGGATGTCTATCTAAGTGGGAGTTCTTAAGTAATATGATTAAATTGAACTTAAATTTATCATGAACTTAGTCTTGGTAGTATTTTGCAAATCATGTTGTAGATCAATAGCTCGCGTTGTTGCTTCCCTGTGTTTATTTTGATATGTTCCTAGAGAAAATTGTGTTGAAAAATGTTAGTAGCAATGTTGCGGATTTGATCCGTGATCTGAGGTTAAATCCTCATTGCTGCACAGAAGAATTATGTCCTTAATGCACCGCTAGGTGACGGACCTATTGCAGGAGCAAATGCAGACGTTATGAACGTTTGGCTAGCTCAATATGATGACTACTTGATAGTTTAAGTGCACCATGCTTAACGGCTTAGAATCGGGACTTCAAAGACGTTTTGAATGTCATGGACCATATGAGATGTTCCAGGAGTTGAAGCTAATATTTCAAGCAAATACCCGAGTTGAGAGATATGAAGTCTCCAACAAGTTCTATAGCTAAAAGATGGAGGAGAATCGCTCAACTAGTGAGCATGTGCTCAGATTATCTGAGTACTACAATCGCTTGAATCAAGTGGGAGTTAATCTTCCAGATAAGATAGTGATTGACAGAATTCTCTAGTCACCATCACCAAGTTAGTAGAACTTCGTGATGAACTATGACATGCAAGGGATAACGGAAACGATTCCCAAGCTCTTCGTAATGCGGAAATTGACGAAGGTAGAAATCGAGAAAAACATCAAGTGTTGATGGTAGACAAGACCACTAGTTTCAAGAAAAGGGGCAGAAGGAAGAAGGGGAACTTCAAGAAGAACAGCAAGCAAGTTGCTGCTCAAGTGAAGAAGCCCAAGTCTGATCCTAAGCCTGAGACTAAGTGTTTCTACTGCAAAGGGACTGGTCACTGGAAGCGGATCTACCCCAAGTGATTGGCGGATAAGAAGGATGGCAAAGTGAACATAAGTATATTTGATATACATGTTATTGATGTGTACTTTACTAGTATTTATCGCAAACCCTCAGTATTTGATACTAGTTCAGTTGCTAAGATTAGTAACTCGAAACGGGAGTTGCAGAATAAACAGAGACTAGTTAAGGGTGAAGTGACGATGTGTGTTGGAAGTGGTTCCAAGATTGATATGATCATCGTCACACACTCCCTATACTTTCGGGATTAGTGTTGAACCTAAATAAGTGTTATTTGGTGTTTGCGTTGAGCATGAATATGATTTGATCATGTTTATTGTAATACAATTATTCATTTAAGTAAGAGAATAAATTGTTGTTCTGTTTACATGAATAGAACCTTATATGGTTACACACCCAATGAAAATAGTTTGTTGGATCTCGATCGTAGTGATACACATAATCATAATATTGAAACCAAAAGATGCAAAGTTAATAATGATAAGTGCAACTTGTTTGTAGCACCGCCGTTTAGGTCATATTGTTGTAAAGCGCATGAAGAAACTCCATACTGATGGAATTTTGGAATCACTTGATTATGAATCACTTGATGCTTGCGAACTGTGCCTTTTGGGCAAAATGGCTAAAGCTCCGTTCTCCGAAACAATGGAACGAGCTACTGACTTATTGGAAATAATACATACCGATGTATGCGATCCAATGAGTGCTGATGCTCGTGGCAAGCATCGTTGTTTTCTGACCTTCACAAGATGATTTGAGCAGATATGGGTATATCTACTTGATGAAACATAAGTCTGAAATAGTTGAAAGGTTCAAAGAATTTCAGAGTGAAGTGGAAAAATCATCGTAACAAGAAAATAAAGTTTCTGCGATCTGATCGCGGAGACAAATATTTGAGTTACGAGTTTGGTCGTCAATTAAAACAATGTGGAATAGTTTCACAGCTCACGCCACCTGGAACACCACATCGTTATGGTGTGTCCGAACGTCGTAACCGCACTTTATTTGATATGGTGCGATCTATGATATCTCTTTACCACTATCGTTTTGGGGTTATGCATTAGAGACAGCTGCATTCACGTTTTAAAATAGGGCACCATCTAAATCCGTTGAGACGACACTGTATGAATTATGGTTTAGCAGTAAACCTAAGCTGTTGTTTCTTAAAGTTTGGGGTTGCGATGCTTATGAGAAAAAGTTTCATCCTGATAAGCTCGAACCCAAATCAGAGAAGTGCGTCTTCATAGAATACCCAAAGGAAATTGTTGGGTACACCTTCTATCATAGATCCGAAGGCAAGACATTCGTTGCTAAAATGGATCCTTTCCAGAGAAGGAGTTTCTCTCGAAAGAAGTGAGTGGGAGGAGAGTAGAACTTGATGAGGTAATTATACCTTCTCCCTTATTGGAAAGTAGTTCATCACAGAAATCAGTTCCAGTGATTCCTACACCAATAAGTGAGGAAGTTAATGATGATGATCATCAAACTTCAGATCAAGTTACTACCAAACCTCGTAGGTCTTCCAGAGTAAGATCCGCACCAGAATGGTACGGTAATCATGTTCTGGAAGTCATGTTACTAGACCATGATGAACCTACGAACTATGAGGAAGCAATGATGAGCCCAGATTCCATGAAATGGCTTGAGGCCATGAAATCTGAGATATGATCCATGTATGAGAACAAAGTGTAGACTTTGATTGACTTGCCCGATGATCGGTGAGTCATTAAGAATAAATGGATCTTCAAGAGGAAGACGGACGTTGATAGTAGTGTTACTATCTACAAAGCTAGACTTGTCGAAAAAGGTTTTTGACAAAGTTCAAGGAATTGACTATGATGAGACCTTCTCACCCGTAGCGATGCTTAAGTCTGTCCGAATCATGTTAGCAATTGCCGCATTTTATGATTATGAAATTTGGCAGATGGATGTCAAAACTGCATTCCTGAATGGATTTCTGGAAGAAGAGTTGTATATGATGCAACCGGAAGGTTTTGTCGATCCAAAGGGAGCTAACAAAGTGTGCAAGCTCCAGCGATCCATTTATGGACTGGTGCAAGAATCTCGGAGTTGGAATATATGCTTTGATAAGTTGATCAAAGCATATAGTTTTTGTACAGACTTACGGTGAAGCCTGTATTTACAAGAAAGTGAGTGGGAGCACTACAACATTTCTGATAAGTATATGTGAATGACATATTGTTGATCGGAAATAATGTAGAATTATTCTGCAAAGCATGAAAGGATACTTGAATAAAAGTTTTTCAAAGAAAGACCTTGGTGAAGCTGCTTACACATTGAGCATCAAGATCTATATAGATAGATGAAGACGCTTGATAAGATTTTTTCAATGAATACATACCTTGATAAATTTTTGAAATAGTTCAAAATGGAACAGTCAAAGAAGGAGTTCTTGCCTGTGTTGCAAGGTGTGAAGTTGAGTAAGACTCAAAGCCCGACCACGGCAGAAAATAGAAAGAGAATGAAAGTCATTCCCTATGCCTCAGTCATAGGTTCTATAAAGTATGCCATGCTGTATACCAGATCTATTGTATGCCATACCATTGAGTTTGGCAAGGGAGTACAATAGTGATCTAGGAGTAGATCACTGGAGAGCGGTCAAAATTGTCCTTAGTGGAATAAGGATATGTTTCTCGATTATGGAAAAAGGTTCGTCGTAAAGGGTTACGCCGATGCAAGTTTGACACTAATCTAGATGACTCTAAGTCTCGATCTAGATACATATTGAAAGTGGGAGCAATTAGCTAGAGTAGCTCCATGCAGAGCATTGTTGACATAGAAATTTGCAAAATACATGAGGATCTGAATGTGGCAGACCCGTTGACTAAGATTCTCTCACAAGCAAAACATGATCACACCTTAGTACTCCTTGGGTGTTAATCACATAGCGATGTGAACTAGATTACTGAATCTAGTAAACCCTTTGGGTGTTGGTCACATAGCGATGTGAACTATGGGTGTTAATCACATGGTGATGTGAACTATTGCTGTTAAATCACATGGCGATGTGAACTAGATTATTGACTCTAGTGCAAGTGGGAGACTGAAGGAAATATGCCCTAGAGGCAATAATAAAGTTATTATTTATTTCCTTATATCATGATAAATGTTTATTATTCATGCTAGAATTGTATTAACCGGAAACATAATACATGTGTGAATACATAGACAAACAGAGTGTCACTGGTATGCCTCTACTTGACTAGCTCGTTAATCAAAGATGGTTATGTTTCCTGACCATGAACAATGAGTTGTTATTTGATTAACGAGGTCACATCATTAGTTGAATGATCTGATTGGCATGACCCATTCCATTAGCTTAGCACCTGATCGTTTAGTATGTTGCTATTGCTTTCTTCATGACTTATACATGTTCCTATGACTATGAGATTATGCAACTCCCGTTTGCCGGAGGAACACTTTGGGTGCTACCAAACGTCACAACGTAACTGGGTGATTATAAAGGAGCATTACAGGTGTCTCCAATGGTCGATGTTGGGTTGGCGTATTTCGAGATTAGGATTTGTCACTCCGATTGTCGGAGAGGTATCTCTGGGCCCTCTCGGTAATACACATCACATAAGCCTTGCAAGCATTACAACTAATATGTTAGTTGTGAGATGATGTATTACGGAACGAGTAAAGAGACTTGCCGGTAACGAGATTGAACTAGGTATTGGATACCGACGATCAAATCTCGGGCAAGTAACATACCGATGACAAAGGGAACAACGTATGTTGTTATGCGGTCTGACCGATAAAGATCTTCGTAGAATATGTAGGAGCCAATATGGGCATCCAGGTCCCGCTATTGGTTATTGACCAGAGACGTGTCTCGGTCATGTCTACATTGTTCTCGAACCCGTAGGGTCCGCACGCTTAAGGTTACGATGACAGTTATATTATGAGTTTATGCATTTTGATGTACCGAAGGTTGTTCGGAGTCCCGGATGTGATCACGGACATGACGAGGAGTCTCGAAATGGTCGAGACGTAAAGATTGATATATTGGAAGCCTATATTTGGATATCAGAAGTGTTCCGGGTGAAATCGGGATTTTACCGGGTTACCGGGAGGTTACCGGAACCCCCCGGGAGCCATATGGGCCATCATGGGCCTTAGTGGAAAAGAGAAAGGGGCAGCCCAAGGGGGCTGCGCGCCTCCCCCCTTCCCCTAGTCCTATTAGGACTAGGAGAGGTGGCCGGCCACCCCTCTCCCTCTTTCCCCCTTGGGAATCCTAGTTGGAATAGGATTGGAGGGGAGTCCTACTCCCGGTAGGAGTAGGACTCCTCCTGCGCCACCTCCTCCTGGTCGGCGCCTCCTCCCCCCTTGGCTCCTTTATATACGGAGGCAGGGGCACCTCTAAACACACAAGTTGACACAAGTTGATCCACGTGATCGATTCCTTAGCCGTGTGCGGTGCCCCCTGCCACCATATTCCTCGATAATACTGTAGCGGAGTTTAGGCGAAGCCCTGCTGCTGTAGTTCATCAAGATCGTCACCACGCCGTCGTGCTGACGAAACTCTTCCCCGACACTTTGCTGGATCGGAGTCCGGGGATCGTCATCGAGCTGAACGTGTGCTCGAACTCGGAGGTGCCGTAGTTTCGGTGCTTGATCGGTTGGATCGTGAAGACGTACGACTACTTCCTCTACGTCGTGTCATCGCTTCCGCAGTCGGTCTGCGTTGGGTACGTAGACAACACTCTCCTCTCGTTGCTATGCATCACATGATCCTGTGTGCGCGTAGGAAAATTTTGAAATTACTACGAAACCCAACAGTAATTGCATGTCGTTCGCTTCTTTATTAAATGCAACTTCCCTATTTGTAAATGACATTCATTTAAAGTGTTACTACACATTTAGAATGTCTCAAAAGCCCAAGTTCAAGAAAAAGTGTGAATTGTATAAGCAAGACTTTCTTGAGCAAGGTTGATTACCTAGAGAAAATGGTACAAGTAGGTTTCATGTGATCAGAAAAGAGTGAACACACCAAATCCTATATGACCAGAGTGAGAAAACAAAATTGTATTCATATAAAAGCGAAACAGAGGCAAAATGACCATCATAGTGTGTACTCACATTTATATCAAGACGTCAAAGTGATTCAAGATATCCACCAAAGAGAGGAGGAGGATGCAAACTAGTTGAAAATGGTAATTATATTCGAGTAGTTGTTAAACCATCCATGACTATCTGATTCATGAGGTTTTTTGAACTTTGTGCATTCCCATTGACGGTCTAGCTACCCCCTCCTCCACCCCCACCCATACACACACAAACTGGATTGGAACAACAACCGGTAATACTCTTTTTTCATGAATAACAACAGAAAATACTTGTCGAGCTCGACATACTCAGCTAATTCATGGGCCCTGACTGAAGGTTCATGAAGACTAAGGGCTACATTTGCATATTAGTTTTGAAGCATTCAACTCCATGTGAATTTTCCTTTGGCTTGTTGGAGCGGAGGCTAGACTTTTTATTTCTTTGGATCACTTTGTGTGCAATTCCAATGAAGACCGGAAGGCTCAATTAAGAACACAATAGGTGGTGCATGCACATATACACACCAAAGAATGGTAGCAGTGACATGTGGAGGAAAGCATGCATATAGTCTTAGGGGTAGTATGTGTCACTGAGATGTGCTAGTTAGGGCATCTTCAAAGGCAACCCGCAAAAAACCTCCCGCATCCATCCATGGGCAGGGGAGGAGATCAGTCCGCGGACATGGGTGCGGGAGGCAGCCACCTAACGCTAGCCGCATACATTTGAAACTATTTTCAACAAACCGAATGAAATTCATGCAAACACGGACGAATTTCCTACAAACATGACAGATTTCATACAAACACGACGAATTTAACTTCATTTCAAACATTTAGAACAAAAAAAGACCCGTCCCTAGCGTCCAAGCACGTGTCGTCCTCCTTCTGCTGTCTTCATGAGCACCGACGATAAGACCGATGAAGTGAAGGTGCAGTCTCCGGCGAGGAAGAGTAGAACACGGGAGAAGGATCGATCCACATGGGACACAAGGCACCGCTGCCTACTCATTCTTGAAGGAGTCTGCGACCTGTCCGTCGCCGGTGGACGTGAGGTCCATGATGGAATTGGTGGCGTCCTGGGCCGGTCGTGTCAGTGGGATCTGCTGGCTATGTCATGTCGGCTCAGGCTTCTGCTGTGCGGCGTGCGGTGAATGCCCTGCTCGTCACTGTTGGGCACGTGGCAGGACCTGGGTGGTAGGTTTTGAACCGGAGGCAGTAGGTGCTGTCGGATATCGGGTTCCGCCAAAACCCTTAAGGTTCGAACTCTGGGGTGCGCGCGAAGATCTACTTCCTATCGATTCATGTCCCAATGCTTCACCGTGAATCTAAGCTACACGATGAACAACACAAGGGACACAAGGTTTATACTAGTTCGGGCTGTTGTGGTGTAATACCCTACTCTAGTTTGTGTGGTGGTGGATTGCCTCACGGCTGATGATGAACAGTCGGTTGGTGCCCCTGGCGGGCTCTGGCTCCAGGCGGACGGCTGCTGCAGCAGGGCCTCCTGGGTCGCGGTGGAGATCTCCGTCGCCGGGAACGTGGCCCTGGCCCACGGCTGGCAAACGTTTGCTCGCGCGCGTGGCCTGGGCCGGTGGTGCACCCTCCACTTCAAGTTCGATGGCGACGCGACCCTCTACGTGAGGGTGTTTGGAGAAGATGGCCGCCGTGTCAGGTGCTTCCCTGAAGACAACGACGGCGACGAGGTGTTGGGCCTTGGCGACGACCGCAACAAAGGCGAAGGCGAGCCTGCTCCTGGTGGCATCCGTGGCTCGTCGAGCTTCAACGGCTCTTCCTCTGGTGACAGCTCCTCCAGCGGTGGCCGCGATCAGCCACCACGTCGTCGTGCCCGCTTCGAGGGCGGTAGCGGGTCGTCCCGCCGTCGCGCCTCGGTGAAGTGCGAGGAGGAGTCTGATTGAGCTCGGGAGGGCGATGCGGATCCCTCCTCGCGAGCCGTCGCGGGGCTCGTCGCATTTATTTTGTTTTTCTCTTTTTCCTGCATTGAGAGAGAGAGAAGTATGGAGCCCCATGGGGGCGTGCAAGACTATTACCCTTAATTATCATGCTATTTCTACCATTCCCGTGCTATGTTATGGTGTCGCGGCTGTGTGCTTGCACGAAGGAACAACTTAGCTCGGGAGGTTCGCTGCAGTTTTCGCCTCACGAGGTACTTGCCTGAGGCCTCGCCGGGCGTCTTAAGGCCTGCAAAAATCAGTCGGGAGGATAGCTTTCGAACCTTTGTCGCGAGGGTGACCAGCTTAGGTCCTGCGTTTGCGTCGCGATGCCCGTGGGGCATGGACCGGGAGGGGTGCTCCCGCTGTGAACTTGAGTCAGGGAGCCTCGCGAAATTAGGCAAGAAGGTGCTCACGAGGGCGCCTGCGCAGCCCCCTCGCGAGGCTTGCAAAAGAGAGAACGAGCCAGGCGAAAAACAAAGGCAGAGAATTACGGGCAGGGGACGGAAAACAACACTAGAAGCAACTCCAATAAAGTTTCGAACAAGGGTGAACAAGCCAACTGCGGAAAGCAAATGAAAAGCCGCGTCCGGCACCTAGTCTAGTCTTCGACATCTTCTCACTAGCGCAGAGCTAAGTGCTTCCACTGGGCGTGGGCGGGAGCCCCCGAGGCCCAAGGGCGGCACTCCGGAGACTCGGGGCGTGTACAGCCCCAACTCATTATTACGTGAGAGTGTCACGGGCGGCGAGCTTCACAGGCATTGGGCCTTCTTCACAGGCACCGGGCCTTTTCTTGGGGCGGTGAGCTTCACAGGCACCGGGCCTTCTTTATAGGTGTTGGGCCCTTCTTCACAGGCACCGGGCCTTCTTTACAGGCACCGGGCCTTACTTCAAGGGTAGAACCTCTGGAGGTGCTGAATGTTCCACGCGTTCGGAATGGGCACCCCTTCCTGGGTCTCCAAGCGCGCGGCGCCAGGTTTGGAAACAGGAACAACCTTGAACGGACCCTCCCACATGGGCGAGAGCTTGTGCAACCCTTCCCTGGAGATCACCCGCCTGAGCACGAGGTCACCTACCTCGAGAGTCCTGGGGCGGATGTTGCGGCAGTGGTACCGCCGTAGCGCCTGCTGGTATCTTGTTGCTCGTAGCGCGGCCTCCTGACGGTGTTCCTCCCCCAGCATGAGGTCCATCCCCCGCATGGCGTCCTGCTGCCCTTCATCAAACACCAGGACCCGCGCGGAGCGATGCCTTACCTCGTGAGGGAGGAACGCCTCTGCTCCATAGACGACGAAGAATGGGGTCTCGCCGGTCGACTTGATGGCGGTAGTGCGGATGGACCATAGCACGGACTTGAGCTCTTCGGACCAGCCCCTGCTGCAGGCCTCCAGCTTCTTCTTGAAGGTCCTGGTTTTGAGGTTCTTCAGGACCTCTGCGTTGGCGCGTTCAGCCTGGCTGTTGCTCCGAGGGTGTGCCACCGAAGCGTAGCATATCTGCATTCCAAGGTTAGCACAATATGTTTTGAAGAGATTGCTGGTGAACTACAAACTGTTGTCGGTGATGATGCGATTAGGTACCCTGAATCGGCTCACGAGGCCCTTGAAGAACTTGACTGCAAAGCCAGCCGGGATGGTGCGGACAGCTTCCACCTCCGCCCACTTGGTGAACTTGTTGATGGCGACGTAGAGGTAGCGATAGCCCCCTGGCGCCCGAGGAAACGGGCCCAAGATATCCAGACCCCAGACTGCGAACGGCCATGAGAGTGGGATGGTCTGCAGGCCCTGAGCTGGCTGATGGATCTACTTGGCGTGGAATTGACAAGCTTCACAAGCCTTCACCAGCTCGATCGCGTCGTTGAGTGCTGTAGGCCAATAAAACCCGCTGCGAAATGTCTTGCCGACGAGGGTCCGTGATGACGAGTGGTGCCCATAGTCTCCGCCGTGAATGTCTGCCAGCAACTCCTTCCCCTGTTCCCTGGAGATGCAATGCAGGGAAACACCGTTTGGCCACTTCCGGTAGAGCTCTCCATCTTGGATGCAGTAGGCCGTGGCCTGCCGGGCCACGTGTTCCGCGTCCTCTTCTTTCTCTGGTAGAGTCCCTTGCATCAGGTAATCCTTGAGCTCCATCGTCCATCATCCCTCCTGAGGCTCCAGCGCCAGGAGCAAGCGTGCTCCTGAGGTCAGGCCACAGGCCGGAGCTCCTGAGGTAGGCAGTTGAGGTAGTTCCTCTCGAGGTTGCGATGTGCTTGATAGTGACAGTGCTGCTGAGGGCTTGAAGAGTCGTTCCTCGAAAACGCCAGGCTCCTGAGGCAGCCGCCTTGATGCCCTCTTGGCGATGTCATCAGCCTCTTGATTGGTGCCGCGGGGCACATGCTGCAGATCCAGCCCCAAAAACGGCTTTTCCATCTTGCGCACCTCTGCAAGATGCACTTCCATGTGCGCGTCCTTGGGCTCGTACACTTTGTTGGAGAAGTTGACGAGGAGCTGTGAGTCACCCTTGATGATGAGGCACTTCACCCCCAGTGCGGCCGCGTCTTTTAAGCCTGCTATAAGACCCTCGTATTCTACTATATTGTTGGAAACCTTCTCGCCCTGCTAAAAACAGAGCTGCACGACGTAATAAAGCTTGTCCTGAGTGGGGGATATAAGCACTGCGCCAGCCCCCACGCCATGTCGCGAGAATGCTCCATCAAAGTGCATAACCCAACCATCTGGTGCCTCGCTTCCTGGGGAAAACGACCGATCTTCGCCTGCCTCGAGCCCTGGCGCCTCTGTCCACTCTGCCACAAAATCTGCAAGTGCGGATCCTTTGACGACTCTGGTCGTGCTGAATTCCAACTGAAATGCTTGCAGCTCGATGTTCCACTCAGCGACCCTTCCAGCGGAGTTGGGACCCCTGAGCACCCTCTCCAATGGGTAGGCTGAGATGACCTTGATGGGGTGACCTTGGAAGTAGTGCCGCAGCTTACGTGAGGCCACCAACAGCGCGAGCAAGAGCTTCTGGGGCATGGGGTACCGTGCCCTCGCATCCCGCAGCACCGTGCTGACGAAATACACAGGATGCTCGATGAGGGTGGGCGTGCCGACGGAGCCCGCACCCTCCAGAGAGTTGAGCGCCTCCTGAGACGTTGGAGCCCCCAGCTCCTGACTAGTTGGTGAGGTCCCCTTAGCCCTGGGGGCGTCTTCCAGTTGAGGCTGGTCCCCATCTACCGAGGTCGTGGCCCTCACGAGGCCTTCCTGGCTTTGAGCTGCCGCGGTCGGGGTTGCGGCCGATGCGGCCTTGACCCGGCGCTCCTCTCGAACCGCCACCAGAGCTGCGCTGGCGGAGTAGGGTGTGGCGGCGAGGTAGAGTACCAGGGGCTCCTGAGGGCGCGGAGCCACCATCACCGGAGGGCTAGTCAGGTACTTCTTGAGATCTTGGAAAGCTTTGTCAGCCTCTTGTGTCCATTCGAACAGGCCCTTCTTCTTCATCAGCTTGAAGAAGGGCAGGGCACGTTCCCCTAGCTTGGAGATGAAGCGCCCTAACGCAGTTACATGTCCTGCGAGCTTCTACATTTCCCTGAGGATTTGCGGCGGACTCATGTCTTCAATTGCCTTGACCTTCTCTGGGTTGGCCTGGATCCCTCTGTGGGACACGAGGAAGCCCAGAAGCTTGCCAAAGGGAACACCAAACACACACTTCTCTGGGTTGAGCCGCAGGTCCACTTCATGAAGGCTCGTGAAGGTTTCTTCCAGGTTCTGTATCAGGGTCTTTGCCTCCCGAGACTTCACCACAATGTCGTCGACGTAGGCCTCGGCGTTTCTCCCGAGCTGCCGGCCCAAGGCGATATGCAGCAGCCGCTGAAAGGTTGCGCCCATGTTGTGCAACCCGAACGGCATGCAGGTGTAGCAGTACACCCCGCACGGGGTCAGGAAGGCCGTCTTCTCCACGTCTTCTATCACCATCTTGATTTGGTGATAGCCCGAGAAGGCATCCAGGAAGCACAATAGATCGCACTTAGCGGTGGAGTCAACGATTCGGTCGATGCGGGGGAGCGGGAACGGATCCTGAGGGTAGGCCTTGTTGAGGTTGGTGAAGTCGACGCACATGCGCTCCTTTCCTCCCTTCTACGACACAACAACAGGGTTTGCCAGCCATTCAGGGTAGCAAACCTCGCGAATGACACCTGCAGCTTCCAGCTTGCAGGTTTCTTGGACGATGAAGGCCTGCTTCTCGGTGGACTGCCGCCTTGCTTTCTGCTTCACGGGGCGCACATTGGGGCACACGTTCAGGTGATGCTCGATCACCTGCCTTGGGACCCCCGCTAGTTGCTTGGGTTCCCACGCGAACACCTCCTTGTTTGCGCGTAGGAATTTTACCAGAGCCTCCTCCTGGTCGGGGTCGAGATTGGCGCCTATGGTGAAGGTGGCGCCGGAGGATCCGTCCTCATCAACTGGTACCTGCTTAGTCTCCGCCTTGTCCTGGGTGAACAACTGCTTCTTCTTGGTTGGCGCAGCCCCCTTGGCCTCGGGGGTGTCGGTGTGGGCTGCGCCACTGCGGCTGTGTTTAAGGCGAGCTTGAGCACCTGCAGAGCATCTTTCATATCTCCAGCTACGGTGAGGACGCCACTGCTCACGGGCATCTTCATGAGGTTGTAGGCTGGGTGAGTCGCTGCCATGAACTGGGCCAAGGCAGGGTAGCCGAGGATGGCGTTGTACGGGAGGCTGATGTGGGCGATGTCGAAGTCGACCAGCTCCGTGCGGAAGTTGTCGTGGGTGCCAAAGGTCACCGGAAGGCGGATCTGCCCCAGGGAGCCGGTTGAACTGCCTCCGACGCCCAAGAAGGGCTTGCTGGGCCAGAGTCGTTCCAGCAGCACATGGAGGAGGCTTAAGGCCTCCACCGAGAGCACGTTGAGGCCGGCACCGCCGTCGATGAGGGTCCTGGTGACGGCCACCTGCCAGATGGTGGGCGTGCAAAGCATCGGGAGCGCACCCGAGCAGGCGGTGTTGGCGGGGTGATCGTCCAAGCTGAAGGTCAAGACGGCCTTGGGTGCCACCCAACCCGGAGGAGCTCTGTGGCGCGTGAGGGCGGCGCCGATCTGGCAGACGAATGGCTTGATGTGGCGGCCCGAGGGTGGCGCCTGCGAGCCACCCAGGAGAGCTGCGACGACCGGGGCAGCGGCGCAGCGTAATGGGCGAGGAAGAGGTCAGGCAGCTCCTCCCAGGAGGCTACAGAAGCCGTTGGCAGGTGGAGCAGCCACATGCACGGAATGCTAGTGAGGGCCATGGGAAACCAGTTAGCCATGACCCTGTCATCACCCCCGGCCTTGAGGACGGCCTCCTCATATGCTAGCACGAAAGCTAGCGGATCCTTCGTGCCGTCGTAGCGCACCGGCATCTCTGGCTTGAACTTGTGCGGCCACTGCACCTGTTGCAAGGCAGGGGCCAAGGCTCGGAGCCCCCTGGACCCAGTGCTGGCGTTGGTCGCCGGAGCGGGTGGTGCACCGTCGGCCATGAGAGAAAAGCGCGGTGTTGATGGAGAGCGGGTCGACGGAAGGGAGAGCTCCGGCGCACCCCTACCTGACGCACCAAATGTCGGATATCGTGTTCTGGCCAAACCCTTAAGGTTCAAACTCTGGGGTGCGCACAAAGATCTACTTCCTACCGATCCACGTCCCAACGCCTCGCTGTGAATCTAAGCTACACAATGAACAACACAAGGGACACAAGGTTTATACTAGTTCGGGCCGCCGTTGTGGCGTAATACCCTACTCTAGTTTGTGTGGTGGTGGATTACCTCAGGGGCTGATGATGAACTGTACAGAGGGAGAACAGCCTCGCGAGAGGTGTTCTTGAGCTGGTGTGGTGTTCTACTTGGGTCGATTTGATCGTCTCTAGGTGAGATGAGATCTCTCCCTCCTACTATGGTAGCTATTTCTATTTATAGGGGCCCTGGTCCTCTTCCCAAATATTGAGCAGGAAGGGAGCCAACAACGGCCATTTTGAAGGGGAACAACTGGTACAAGTTATCCTGACTAAAGTTAGTCTTCGACTACCAAAGGCACTGGTGATGACGCCGTCTTGGGCTCCACGGTGACCTCCGTCCTGCCGCTCTGCTGGTCTTGGTCTCATTGCACCAAAATGGTAACCTTTGCTTGATGCCTCGGTACTCCATGCCTGCGCTTGCCCCCTTTGCACCAAATAGGAAACGAGGACACTGCACAGGCTGGCGCCCGCCTGGTCTCGATCGTCATGGCTTGCATCACGAGCACCTCGTGAGGTACTCCTGCCTTGATCTCTCCGCCTCCTCGCGAGCTCGCCTGGTGAGGCCGCCCCTGAGGAAGCCTTGCGTCGTCCGCCCCGCGAGGCTTGGCCCCTCGCGAGGGTCTTGAGCTTGGGTTGATGTAGATGGGTCGTACTGGGCCTCTGCTTGAGCCACGCCGCAGGCCGCAAGCAGGCAAGTCTGGGGACCCCCGTTCCCAGAACGCCGACATGTGCGACTGGAGAGAGTTCCTATCCGGGAATGGGCTTGGCACTAGCACGTGCTCTGCAACATGTCGAGTGGGACTAACGAGGGATATGTGGATACATATACCCGACTTGCCTTTTTTCTTTTCTGGGCAACAACCAATGACAACTTTGTTTACCTGCACCCCTAGAAAAAAAACTTTGTATACCAGCATGATATTGGTAAAACGATGGTTTACTTCTGCATACATTGATGAAGAAGAGATCCTCATAGCCGGTAAAATAGATAATCCCCATAGCTGGTTATATTCAACAAGGAAGCCACGAAGGCCATTTTTGCGACGCAAATGTGCTATATGGTGCTCCAAGTGAATGCACCTCAGCTCCAACTTTCCAGTCATGTCTAGAAATTACATTTGCTTCTTCCAGTCCGAGCCGTGGCAGCTGTAGCCATGAAAGTTGTAGCCCAAACAAACACAATCCAAGTATGAAAACTACCACGAGCTAGTCTCCGGCCAACGAACTTGACCTTTGCTTGTTTTTATGAAATTGGGCTTTTGGATCTGGATTGTCTCCTTTGTCGAGTTATCGTCAAGCATAACCAAGTGAATTGTATGGTTGGACTAGGGAAGTTTGCCCCCTGCAATCAATAATTTTTTTTGCTTATATGGTAATTGATGATTATACAACTATGATAAATAATCGTCGAGTACTAAATCTTTTATTCTACTACAATGGTGGCATATTGGGGGTTAAATATCTCCATATTTAATAGTTAAACCATATGCAAACTTCAGTTTCAAAAGTTTAGAGTTATGAATTGCATCACATCTAATGAACCATATAGGTTTTGCACTATTCTTTGCTTACCGAACGGATGGAATTGGTGGCCTGTAATTCCCTAATGCGTCCCAAACCTACTTTGCAACACGATGAGGTGAATGTTGAGGGATTTGCCTCATGCATTCTATAGTCATAACTTAAATTTTGTATGGTATGGCTCTTTAGCCTTGTGGTATTTATATTCGGGTGTTGCCTATGTCTTACTCCGAATAATAAAAGTTCACCCAAAAAATATGTCATGTTTATCACCCCACCTACATTTAAAGGGAATCAATTATAGTCATGGAGCTAACTCAGCAATACAATTCATATATCATCACATATATATATTCTAGTTATGCAAAGAATTTTAGGCCTAGTTTGCCAATACGGTTTTTCCAAAACCATAGTAACTGGAAACCTCAACATTGCAATGTATGGGCAATGGATACTATGGTTTTTCTCGGTTCTAGCAAAACTACCAACGTGTTTGGCAAGTGCAGATTTTCTTTTAATTTTTTGGTTTTGACTACTCATTGAATGGATAATCCCGAAGATAGCTAGCTCAACCGAAACGAGCTACACTCAAGTAGTCAGGGCATTTCTAATTAATCCCCAATAACTAGTTAGAGGAGTAAAACCTGGTTTTACTTCTCTAACAAGCACCTAGCCGATCCCCAATCAGTGCTAGTGGAGGATAAATTATCCTCAGCTGCGCATCACCTCCTTATTACTCCAATGCGCCGCGCCCGAGTAAAAAAATCTCACTTTCTCTCCTCTTCCTCTCTGCCTCCTTTGTCTCCTCTCCTCCCCATCCCCGTTATCGATGACTCCCCCCACCCATCCCCACCGCCTCTCTCCTCCCAATGGCTGGATGTGGTGGCCGAAGGTCCCCACCGCTGATCCGCAGCGCGGATCCGTGCTGTCACGCCCGCGGTCAAGCAACGCATCGTCGAGCAGTGATACGTCCATTTTGCATCATGTGTTTCCTACTGTTATTTATATTGTTTTTATGCATAATAATGCTTTTTGGAGTAATTCTAATGCCTTTTCTCTCATAATATGCAAGGTTCACACAAACAGGGAGAATACCGGCAGCTGAAATTCTGGACCTGAAAAAGCTACGCCAAGCTACCTATTCTGCACAACTCCAAATATGTAGCTCCAAAAGCAAAGATCTAGAAAAAACATTTGTTCTTCCTACTAACATGGATGCTTCTCTTGGCCAACATCCAGTACAGAGTGAAAGACAAATTTGTTTGTGAAGTCTACAATTCCTCTTGCAAATGTAAGTGGTTTCACCAATAGCTGGAACCATGAGAATGAACCACACATGATGGAGGAACATCCACTGCAATATGATTTGGTCTTCTCTCGATCACACGGCGAGACTATTTTTGGAACACAAACTTTAAATTAGGCAAAATGATGCCCATTGTATAATTAGACCAAAGCAATGAAGCACCTAGTGTTGGCCAATAAATAGTATAATACTACTTTTCTGCAGTCCATGAAGTGACTATCCAATCTTTCTGTGTCCATTTTTAGATGGCACTGCATGTAGTGACTACTATTCTCTTGTGCAGTTCAACCAAAATTGCGGTCACTTTGTTTGTTTGCCAAATAGCAACGAGCAGACGTCTCTGTCTACACAAATATCAAGCAGCTAGTAAATATATACCCCACCTTGTATTTTCGGTTTAAACACGTCTCTTCCGCTTAGCATCTGTCATGTTTTGCATTGGACAATTTGGTGCAGTCATGTTTTGCCCTTGACAATTTCATACTGAATTGATTTGCTGGTTCAGAGCGGAAATATAGTGCCTATTCTTCATCAGACCAAGGATATCCATGTTCGCAGTGACGGAAGAGGTGAAATCAATACAACCGAAATTGAGCATCCAATCATTGAATCCTGTCCTGCACCTCCAATGTAGGTCCACCCTGCCAATAAATTCACATGCAAACCACTAGCAGTACTATCTAATGATAGTACAGAAAGAGTAGCAAGATAGTAGCAAACCATGTACTTTCGTAATGAACAACTCATAGTGCCACCAATTAGATATAAAGGTTTGGAAGAAAACATGCTCCTAATGTTGAACCATTTGGACTTTTTGTGCAGTTCCACTAAAATTGAGCATCCCTGTTTGCATAGATATTGAAAGTGTGATTACTATAAAAGTGGCACTAATTGAAGCATAGACTCACCAATATAAGCATTCCAATTTCTTAATGGGAAAAGGTAGCAAGACTGTTTCTAACCACCTATTTGAAGGAATAAATAAGGCAACAACGGCTGATGTCAGGAAGGCATACATAGTTTTTTCTAAAAAATTGAGCCATTCCTGACCTTTGCTCTTCTTTTAAACATATTTTGTGCAGTTCAACTAAAATAAAATGCCATCACCGCCTTGACAATTCAGTGACACTGTACAAAAGGAAATGACTTAACATTACATCATGATGTCAGGTATGTAGTCGACAGGCATTAGAGACAAACATACATACCTCCTCCGATAACATAATGAACATTAATTTTAACAAAAGGTGTGACTAGCTTTACCGGGATAATTTGAGTGAACTCTACACCCTCTGTTCCTTAATATAAGACATTTTCGCAGTACATTTTAAAGAACCCAAACGTCTAGTATTTAGAAGAATAGGTAGTAGTTTTCTTGAGCGCATATCTGGGAAAGCTTGCCACACTTTATATATGTCCATACGCTAATGCAACACCATTCGAATAATACAAATATACACTAATCCAGTGGCTAGTGCAACAATAGAGTAGTTATTTTATTACAAGATACAATATAATGGTTTTACTGAACATATTTCCATAAGCTCTAGCACTGGAAGATTTCTATAAGAATTAACAATACAAAATGTAAAGGTAACAAGTTTTTACATTGGTATACTAGCTGTGCAAGAGCATTAAATCAAATACAAAAGTCTGAAGGTAACTAGCATTATTAACTAATGACAGTATAAAAAATTTGCAAACCATGTACCTTCAAGGTAAATATCATTTCGAACTCGAGGGGAACTAAAAATTGCTATCCCAATCTTGATAATCGATCAAACATAAAAACTTGATCGAACGAATCAAGAGAACCGTCGGAGGAGAAGGTGCCCACTCTTGACCTTTCCTCTTGAAACTGTAATTTTTTTGACTTATCTCATGAAAGTGAGGTATGTAATCTATAAGCATTAACAGTGCAAAAATCTGAAGGTAGTAACAAGATTCATGGTTGGTATACTGGTTGTGCAATAGCATTAGAATGCCTTAGCTAAAAAATCTTTAATACATCCACAATTAATAGCTAACCTTGAAATAATCCAGTGACATTAAATGGCATTGCTTAAATTTATAGGTGGCATTAGATTGAGTGCGACATTAGTTAAATATGGCATCACTTTAGCAGTATCATTGCTTGACTTGACCGCTAGCATTATACTAACAGCAAAAAAGTGGCGATAAGAGCATGGGAGGCCCATTCGGACAATGGGCACACCAGTACAATGTACCTCCACGGACGCATAGAGTGGTGAGGGAGGTATGGTTTCCCAGAGCAACAAATATCCAGGCAGCATATGTGGATTACGTCCCATTTTTGTTCTCTTTAGCCACCTTTTTCCTATGTGAGGACAACAAACCGATCGACCTGGTCATTCTTTATTGCGTTGTCATGCCTTTATATCCTTCTTCAACCAAGAGACACGAGACTCGTTCCTTAGCTACTGATTCCCCCCTTTTCAACCTAGATGCGGGTTTGATGCCTACTCTCTTGGACAATACAGTCTCCCTTCCTTTCCTTATTCAACCCAGACATGGATTAGTCTGCATGAAGTAGGGTTTCCTTTAATAGTGCAAATTATGGTTTGCGTCTCCGTGGCTAGCAGAGCAGAGGATAGCAAATTGGGAAGATGGTGGAGTGGAAAAAGATCCACATGCAACGACGTGGCAGATGGGGCAATAGAACAAGGGTATGGTTCGAAAAGAAGTAGCATACCTAAGGGTCGGCGGGAAGTGGCTTCGCTTGTGGTCGTCGTCCTCCGCATGCACTACGGCAGCGAGCTTGGGGACGGAGACCATCCCGCGTGGGCGCTAGGTCTGAGAGGACGGCCTTGTCGTTAGTGCGTGACCTCGCTCGCCGACGACGAGTTCGTCAACGCTGCACGTCCTTTTCTTCCCCGACGGATCTGTGACCACCGGTGAGGAGGGAGAGAGGGGCCGTCTTTTTAGATCTGGAGAGAGGGTGGCAGTGTGAGAAGCAAGTGGGCAGCCCTTGGCAAGAAAGCGCTGAAGCTCCAGCCTATATATCTTTTTTATACTACTAGTACTGGAGGTGGAGTAGTGGTAGAGTAGTTTATATTTTCTCTGCGTACAGTACCAGTTAGTCGTGCTTCAAAACCGAACGACACGCCATTAAAAAAATAAAGGTCGATAACTAATGCGGCACCTCGGGCCAATGCGGCCAGATCGCATTTTGCACGAGAAATTACACACCATGTTTCGTTGACATGTTGTCCCGTTCCAACATATCAGTGAGACAACAGTGAGTCCTTTTGTACAATTTCCGAACAGACGTCTATGTAGGCCGGGGCGCCTCTTCGTGTACCCTGGCAACCGTCCACCGCCTCTTTGCCTTTCCCTCTTGATTTGGAGCTACTGTCGCACGCTCTTTCTCCCTCCTCCATTTGCCTTCACCCTTCCTTCTGCCATTGTTCGATCGTCTTCTCCATGGAGGGAACAAGCCAGAAACGACCCTGTTATTCTTGCCCCGATCTGAAAGATGACATGGTGGAGGAACTCATTGATCGGTGCAACGTCATCACCTCGACTAGCATGGTAGGTTCGTTCAAGACCATTCTCGACTCAACTAATAACATCATTACAAGGAACCGAAGGGTCCAGGAGCGGTTTGATCTCCCCTATCTTCTTTGCCGTGACCCTGCTGACTGGCACACGGACGACAGAGGCCTCGCCTTGTGCAAGTTGATGCCCCTTGATAATGATACATGTGATGTTAAGATGCCATCGCTTGAGGGTAAGGCTTGTGCAGGCGCAAATGGAGATTGGGTTGTTTATATTGGGTCCAACTGCGAGTGGGAACTTGTGAATGTGTACACTCGTCACCGGGTTCCACTTCCAAAAATCTTAGACTGCCCAGAGGTTGAGCACACCGGTATTCTACGCACATTCAAATACGATCATGGTGACTGTCGTCTACGAAAGATAGCAATTTGTCAAGTTCCCAACCGCTCTTGGGATTACGCGAACTATGAAGTTGTTGCTATCTTCGACAAGCTTGTTGCCATCCTTACTTCCACGCCTCGATGGAAAATGCTCAAAAATCAATTTCTGTACACGGATGAGTACTGTGATGCAATTCAATACAAGGGTCTTGTGTTTGCTGCCACCACTCGTGGCACTGTTTTTGCATGGGATCCTTATGCTTTCGGTACATTTGTCTTCCACCATAATTATAATTGTGTCATCCACATGCATGTGGGTTAGTTAGTTTTCGTTTACTAATTAACATTCTTGTGTTTCCAAGGTCCTGTGAGCATTCCACCACCTATACTTGAAAAAATTTATAACCAAGGGGGAGATGACGATGGTGATGATCACGAGCATGAGAACGAGCATGACCCATATACACAGTGGCACCTGGCAACTTATTCTGATGGATCACCTCTTCTTGTCTGTGTACAGGGCACTACTGATGATACTAAGGAAGCAGGTGTTGTCTCGCATGGTCGCACTCTCCGGACCTATTCCAACATCCATTGCAGGGTATTCGGGATGGATACTAGTGTGCTAGCCAACACCTTCTCACTGGTTCATTATTGATAGTCTTGGAGGAAACTCGCTCTTTCTTGGACAAAACTATCCAATGATGGTGAAAGGCGATCCAGCTGCTGTTGACACAACATTACTACCATTTATGAGAAGTAACTGTATCTATACCTCGGACATTGCTCTGCTTCCCTGTCGGATTGCGGGTTCCGGCAGACCCTTGAGGTTCGAACTCTTGTGTGCGCGTGAAGATCTCTCCTCTACCAACTTGCGACTCGTCGCCTCGCAAAGGATCTAGGCTAGCAAGATGAACACACAGGGGACACGAGATTTATACTGGTTCAGGCCACCATTGCGGTGTAATACCCTACTCCAGTGTGTGGTGTGGTGGATTGCCCCTGGGGCTGATGGAGAATAGTACAAAGGAAGAACAACCTCGCGAGGGGTGTTCTTGTGGTGGTGTTGTCCCTTTGGAGGGGTCGATTCCAGATGCCTCTATACTATGGTGGCTAGCCCTATATATAGAGCAAGAGACAAGGGTGCTCGGTGGGAGGCGTCGAGGCCTTGGTACGAGTGGCCTCCTCCTGGATATCCACTACCCTTGTACGCCCAGATCGAGGGCCCTGGGGAAGAGGGTGTCGGGCAGCGCCGCCGGCGTCACCGACGGATCACGGCGGTGTGCGTTGTTCCTCCTGGAATCCATGCCACGAACTCCTCCCGCGAGTTCATGCTTCACGCCGCCATGCCTCCGAGCTCCTGGATCCGTCTTCCTGCTTCCTTCACCTTCGAGATACCGCCAAGGGGGCCTCGGGAGCTTTGGCTACAACACGCCGACTGCCGCACCCCCGCGACCGAAGCGGAGGTCGAAGTTGTCGCGCCTGACAAGGTCTTCATGACCCGAGGCTGGGGCGAGATCGCCAGGGTCTGCCGAACGGAGGGCACCCTCGTGATCCATCTGGTGTACGATGGCGCCTCCCTGATGTTCTTCAAGGTCTTTGACGAGGAAGGACGCTGGCTGGAGTGCTGTCCCAGAGGCAGCGGCCGGAGGTCCGGAGAGGCGAGGGCCAGGCCTGCCGCACGCCTTTCCAGCAGCTCCTCAGGCAGCAGCGACCGGGCTGGAGGGTCCAGTGACTCCCCTGAACTTCTCCTGACTCCAGAGACGAGCGACGACAGCTACGAGCCACCGAGCTCGCGCCGTGCCCGAGGCAGTGCCGGTGCGCCTGGCGGTCGGCGCGGTCGACCTAGATGAGGTTGGCGCCGGCCCCTCGTGGCCCACTATTGATGGTGGCGTCTGCCATTGTGGTTCCTGTAGTTAGGGCTCCTTAGGATTTGCATCTTTTGTTCCCTGCGCGAGGAACCAAGAACACACCCCACGGGGGTTTGTAAAGCATCTGTAGTCTCTTTTGTTAATACGATCCTTATCGCAAAGTAGCATGAGATGCTCGTCATGTCTCAACTTGGTCCCTCCTTTCTAACCTCACGAGAGCCTGGTGCTCTGCGCCGACAGGTCCCGGTTCCCAGGCAGGCTTCAGCCGTTGCTGGTATGCCAGGTCGCGATGCCGTGGTCAAGGCCAGGAGGTGAGCGGCTCGAGGTCCAGTAAGAGCCCCCGAGGCGCGATGCTTGGGAGGTCCCCTTTAGCGCTCAAGCAGCCGCCGCTCGGCGAGAAAGGAGCGCAATGTCGCCAGTACAGGGCCGCATTAGGTACAAAGTTGGTGTTGCGTTAGCTAGCAGTTCCGGGGAGTGACTTATCTCAGGAGCTTGAAGCCATTTCTTGGCGTTGTGCCTGGCCCGCGCGTCAGCAGCTGGGAGGTTGCCTAGTGGGGTCTTCGCGAGCCCCCTCCTTCTCCCCCGCGCTCCCCTTCGTGCTCTATGTCCTCGGGTTCCGGCCCTCAAGCGGGCTCAGCCGTCGCTGGTATGCCAGGTCGTGATGCCGTGGACAAGGCCAGGAGGTGAGGGCTGGAGGGCCAATAAGAGCCCATGAGCCGCGATGCTCAGGTGCCCCCCTTTAACGCACAAGAAGTTCGTGCGGGTGAGAGAGGAAGAGGGGCCACGGAGGCCTCGCCCGACGCTGTCCTTGAGAGAGTCCCTGTAAACTCATCACGAGAAAAACGAGATTTGCCATCACAATCGTCAGCCAGCCACCAGTTGCTCTGGGGGAGTGATGAGGGCACTGAGGGCTTGGTGAGGTGGCACCTTGCGGGGCTGCCGCGGCCAGAGCTCCGCCACTCAGGTTTGTCGATGTGTAGGGACGGACCCATGCACAAGCGTCGCGCCAGGGAGAGCAGCTCTGAAGGTTGGTGTCAATCGAGCGGGCGATCAAGCCAAGCAGGTTAAGTATGGAAGGGTAGATTAGCTTAGGCAGGTGCGATAGTGATACACGCCACTGGGTCAGGCCCGAGTAGCTTGGGGATAATGCAGCCCGAGGGGCACCCCCAACAAGGTAACCTAAAGGCATGTACAAAAGAGATACACGCCACAGGGACGGACCCACGCGGCCTGGGAATGATGCAGCCCTGGGGGTGCTCCCAGCTGAAATGAAACTTGAAAGGCGTCACCTGATACCATTGGAGATGAAGGAATGTTGGAGTAGCTAACGACGCGTGTCATGGAAGCCGATCCTCACGAGCCCCCGGGGCCTAGAGCCTCAAGAGGCTCCGAGGGCGCAGGCGGCTCTTCAAGGACCAACTCCATCTCCGCCAGGACCACGCAATGCCCGACCTCCTAAGCCTCCAGGATGCTCCTCAGCAGGTGCTGATGAGCGGCAACCGCGTTCGGCAGACCGAGAGCCATGCGAACGTAGCTGTGGGGTGGACCCTCGCAACGTCCCACGCGCGAGGGCCAGAGGCGCTCCTGAGATGCGGCTCGGTTGAGTCCTGGTACGTCAATGCAGACACGCAGCCCACCATCCTTGCCTGGATGGGGAGCTACGACGGGTAAGCGGCGGCTGCCGCGCATGATTCTTGACTCCTGCAGCTCCTGAGTGTTTCTTGCGATGAACTCCTGAGAGTTTGGCCCTCCTTGCTTCACACCATCCTGAGGGAAACGTGCTTTGAAACACGCCTCCAAGTGGTGCCCGAGCGCCTCCCTCATGACCCTGGCAAAGTCGGTGGCCCTCCAGGAGAGAGCCCACGAGCCTTTCCCGAGGAGGGCGTCGGGCGCGCCTTCCTATGCGACAGAGGGAGGCACCCCTTGGACAGGCACGGATCCTAGCACGGCGCCACTGGATGTACCTGCCTCCTGATGGTTTGGACCAGGTGATGTTTTCTTCTTCTTAGGGACTGCCTCGGGAAGGCCCCCGCTCCTGCGATCTGGGTCTTCGATTGCCGCGGCCTGGAAGGCACGCTCGAGAGAACACACTGCATCCTTCTCCTCGCAAGGGACTGTGATGACTCCACCGCTTCCTGGCATCTTGAGGACATTGTAGCCATGGTGAGTCACCGCCATAAACTTGGCCAGGACCGGATATCCAAGGATGGCGTTGTAGGGCAGGCGAATGTGGGCGACATCGAAGTCGATGAGCTCAGTGCGGTAGTTTTTACGCTGTCCGAAGGTGACAGGGAGGCGGGCCTGCCCTATCGGGGTGGTAGAACCATCAATGACTCCTGAGAAGGGCTTGGTTGGCTGAAGCTGGTCATACGGCACTTGGAAATTGTTGAACGTCTCGACAGACAAAATGTTGAGCCCCGCTCCGCCATCGATGAGGGTCCTGGTGACCCGCATGTTGCTGATGACTGGGGAGCAGAGCATTGGGAGGACACCAGCTGTTGCTGCGCACTTGAGTTGATCCGCTGAACTGAACGTGATGGCACATGTGGACCACCTGAGAGGGCGTGAGGCTTCGGTTTTTGGGAGGGCTGCATTCACCCCGCGAGCAAACTGCTTGAAGATGCACTGAGAGGCTGGGGCTTGAGCTCCGCCTAGGATGCAAACAATTACGCGAGGCTCCTGGAAGCCCCCAGCCCCCTCATCCCGATGCTGGTCTTCATTCCTCCTTGGTGGTGGCAGCAGTGGAGGGAGACCTGCATGACCTTGCGGGCGGTCCTCGCGAGGCTGATCCCTCCAACCTCCCTCGCGAGGCTGGTCCGGCCAGCGGTCCTCGCGAGGTCGGTCACGCCACCCCTGGTGAGGGCCACGGTCTTCCCATCGTCCTCCACCTCTTCCTCCTCCTCGGACATAGCCCCGATTGTTGCGCTCGGGGCGTCGGCCGATACGTTCATCTCACACAACCCTGAGCTCCTGGCATTCATTGGTGTTGTGGGTGTGGAGGTCGTGGTACACGCAGTACCGACTGCCCTTGGACGACTCCGGCTGATCCCTGCCCCAGTTGGTATCTGGCTCAGCTGCGAGCACAACTGCTCCTTTGCGCTTCACGTCCTTGACATTGGGCTTCTTCTCTTCCGGAGCAGTAGTTGGAAGCTCGAGGAGGGAGAGGCGTCCTTCCTCGGCCCTGGCGCACTTGGTTGCCAAGTTAAACAACTCCAGAGAGGTGCACAAGTCCTCGTAGATTGCTAGCTCTTCCTTCATCTTGATGTCTCGAACACCATTGGAGAAGGCTGAGATGATGGCCTCCTCAGTCACCCTGGGGATCTTGTGGCGGGCGTTATTGAAGCATTGGATGTACTTTTGCAGGGTCTCCCCTGGCTATTGCTTGATGCGGCGCAAGTAACTCATGGCCGGGGGCCGGTCACGAGTGCCCTGGAAGTTGGCGATGAAGCGGGTGCACATCTTGTCCCAAGAGGAGATCGTGCTGGGAGGCAGGTTGAGGAGCCACGGATGGGCGCCATCCTTGAGCACCATGGGAAACCAGTTCGCCATGACCTTTTCATCCCTGTTGGCCGCCTCGATGCCCAACTCATAGAGCTGGAGGAACTCCGTGGGGTCAGCAGTGCCGTCGTAGCATGGAGGCAGATCTGGCTTGAACTTGCCCGGCCAGGCCACACTGCGCAGCTCGGCGGTGAAGGCACGACAACCTGTAGTGGCCACAGGGGGCCTTTGGTGATGAAGGGCTTGATCTTGGAGGTGTGCGCGCGCTGCCGCCAGGAGCAGCACGGGGTCCTGACGCGCTGGAGCAGGAGCGCGGTCATGACGTGCCGGTGCGGGGAGCACGCGGGCAGCTTCTTGAGGGCGAGGGATCTCTTGGCAGCTCTGTTCTTGCTGCATGGGCGCTGGATGTGGTGGGTCCCGTCCAGGGGCCACGCGCCTTGGGGCCAGAGTGCCTTCTTGAGGGGGAGGCGGCGGAGGCGCCTCCGGAGCTGCATTGCCTGCACCGGACGAAGGGCGATGCAGCGAGAGGAACGGCGCAGGGGAGCCCCATGCGGCGCTGACGAGCTCGGTGATGCGGGCAAGCCACTCGTCATAGAGATCGTCGACGGGGCGATAGTGCAGGAACTCATGTGCCAGGAGCAACACGGCGTGCGCGTCCGCGGGGGCGCGATGAGCGTGCGACGACGAGCCCGCTGGAGTCAGCGACGGGGTAGTGGTACGGCCTTCCCGCGACACCAAGGGATGCAACAACGACGCCTGCTGCTTGTTCCTCGCCGGGCCAGTGGCGGCATGGGCGGCAGGTGACGGGGAACGATGGGGAGTCCCACCGACGGGGGCCGTCTGGGCGACATGGGCCGCGAGAGCAGCCCAGCGCTCGGCACGGGCTCGACGAGCGTCAGACATGGATGCGACGGACGACGAAACACAAGACGGCGGAAGACACGATTCCGGTGCACCCCTACCCGGCGCGCCAAATGTCAGATTGCGGGTTCCGGCAGACCCTTGAGGTTTAAACTCTAGGGTGCGCGCCAAAATCTCTCCTCTACCAACTCGCGTCTCATCGCCTCGCAAAGGATCTAAGCTAGCAAGATGAACACACAGGGGACACGAGATTTATATTGGTTCAGGCCACCATTGCGGTGTAATACCCTACTCCAGTGTGTGGTGTGGTGGATTACCCTAGGGCTGATGGAGAATAGTACAAAGGAAGAACAGCCTCGCGAGGGGTGTTCTTGTGGTGGTGTTGTCCCTTTGGAGGGGTTGATTCCAGATGCCTCTATACTATGGTGGCTAGCCCTATATATAGAGTAAGAGGCCCTGGTCCTCTTCCCAAATATTGAGCGGGAAGGGCGCCAACAATTGGCCATTTTGAAGGGGAACATCTAGTACACTTATCCTGACTAAAGTTGGTCCTCGCCTGCCAAAGACTCTGACGATGACGCCGTCCTGGGCTCCACGGTGACCTCCTTCCTGTCGTTCCGCTGGTCTTGGTCTTGTTGCACCGAAATGGTAGCCTTTGCCTAATGCCTTGGCCCGTGCTTGCTCCCTTTGCACCAAAGGGGAAACAAGGACACTGCATAGGCCGGCGCCCGCCTGGCTTCGATCGTCATGGCTTGCGTCACGGGCACCTCACGAGGTACCCTTGCCTTGATCTCTCCGCATCCTCGCGAGCCAGCCTGATGAGGCTACTCATGAGGAAGCTTTCCTGTCGTCCGCCCCACGAGGCTTGGTCCCTCGCGAGGGTCTTGAGCTTGAGTTGATGAAGATGGGCCACACTGGGCCATTGCTTGAGCCACGCCGTAGGCCGCAGGCAGGCAAGTCTGGGGACCCCCGTTCCCAGAATGCCGACATTCCCTACCGTGGCCTTCACAATATGCGTCCTGACATAGGTCGCTAAAGCTTGGATGATCATTTCTGCGTTGGTCTCGAGATTGGCAGTAGCTGGCCCTTCCCGAGAATCACTTCTGGTTCAAAGCAAGCGTTCCCAACACCGACGAGTTGTTGAGCTGAAGTTCATTTCATTGCTTGTTATTTGTTGTGTGATGAAAACTTTAGTATTTATAATGTATCCTCATTGTCATTGTGGGTTGATGACCTGTTGTATGTAATATAATGATATGCCTGTGATAAACTTACTAAATTTATGAATGGCTTTCAAGTCGCTTCTCTAAGTGGGTGCTGTGACGAGGCAAAAATATATTTTCCGAATACATAATTGTACATGCATTGCAACAGGTTATCGGATGAGGCCAATCAACAATAGTACACTATTTGTACTAGCTTCACATGCTTCGCGCGTCGGGTAGGTGTTTTTACTGTAGCTGCAAATCCCATCATCCTAGGTCCTCAGATGAGTACAGTAGAAATTGCATTCTGATGTTTGTGTTCAAACTTTCAAAACTACTGCACTATCTCTACGTCTACTTATATGTAATACAACAAGTTTTAAACTTGAGACCAGCCACCCACCCTCACAAAGAACACTTTTTAACCTAGCACAGACTCCAGGAAATTTGGCCACAGTGTGAGGTGGGCCATATGTTAATGTGTTTGTTGTACGTAACCAGCACCTCAAATCCTCAATACTATATAGGAGTAGTTGGGTGGCATGGGCCAGAACAAGCATTCACGTCCAGGAGTACGGCACATGCCACCAGCACGACTTCCATCTGACACCATATTTCTTGGAGTATGTGCAATAGCTATCTCTTCAACCTCGTCATTTCTCTAACTCAGCCATCGCGCGGCGGGCGAGGTGGGGGTTTGCCGATAGTCGGTTTCCTCAACTGCGGTCCCACTTGTAAGGCCAACTCCAACGCATTACCCCAAACGGACCTTCGTTTTGCCCGGATTATGTCCGTTTGGGTAGGGCAATGGGGTCGTGTCCGGCCCATATCTCTGATGCGGTGGCCGTGCGCCCAACGCGCGGACACATCCCGGCCGCGTACATTTTTCTTTGCAAACACATATCTTTTTTTCATCATTGATTTTTGGTACATGGAAATACATCACCAAAATTTGACTAGAAAAGCAAGACCAAAGAAAACAAGAACCACAAGAATACATTTTAGAAGATATCCAACTTCCATAACTGCTCCTGTAAGTTGGATTAGTGCCTTCTTGATGCATTCATTGTTGATCTGCGGAGGCTCGATCTTGCGTGCTTCTTTCTTCTTCGAGTGTAAAGAAGTAGACATTGCTTCCTTGCATCTAGTCTCATGTCTAGCCTCTATTCTATCAACAAGTGCACTAGTCTCATCTCTAGCCTCTATGCTAGCTAAAAGTGCTAGAACATCTACTAAATTGCGCTCTATCAATATATTGATGTACTCTTCTTCCCAATACCAAAACTTGCATCCATTCTACACAATAAAATTTTAAGTTAGCACAACTAGTCTAATCTGAGAGCACAACCAAAGATTTGGTCAAGTCCTTCCTCCTTTTGCCGACACGTGGGACATCCAGCATCCAGGTCGTGTCATGCAAGAAAATGGAGTGGTAGTTTGTTTTTTTTGCGAGGAAATGGAGTGGTAGTTGAAGCCACGTGATGTGCATCTTGGGTCAAACTGTAAATAGAATCTTACTACTCTTGAGTAACTCCGAAAGCAGCCACCGAAGATCTTTATTGGATTTGTTTTTCATCACCAGCACATCAAGGTGAAAGATGTGCAGGTTCAATGGGTCCTCTTGCGTTTTCACTGACATGTGGGACCGCATATGAGCAAATAGATGATGGGCTCCGCACGTCTGCTAGCTGGCTGAGAAGAGAGATAGAGGAGGCCTAAGCACAGACTCCAGGAAATTTGTTCTACGTAACCAGCACCTCAATATATGCTCGGTATAGTGGGGTGGCATGGGCCATAACTAGCATTCACGTCTAGCAGTACGGCACATGCCACCCACATGAGTCCCATCCGACACCAATTTTCTTGGAGTCCATGCTACATCCATCTCTTCTCCCTCCTGTTTTCTCATCCATCGCGTGGTGGGCGGGATGGGGGTTTGCCGATAGTCGGTTTGCTCAACTACGGTCCCACTTGTAAGTGAAAATGCAACACAACACACAATCCCCCTTGAGCGGCGTGCCAGACCAACCGTGTGGGGGTGCGACGCGAACATGGCAGGCTTTTCCTTTTGAACTTGTAACTTGTAAAATTTGGTTCTGCTCCATGGCGCAATTGATAGATAGAAATAACGATTTTCCCTAGAGTAATGAGTAGTTTGGTTCTGGTGCGGTTCATGCATGGAGTACGTACGAAAATTATGAAGTTGATGCGAAAAGTAAGATAATTACTAGTAGTACCATATACTACTACAAGGATTTGACAGAAAGATAAAGATACATACGGATCCATCAACGACATCCTCACACCCTAGTGCGTCGGGTCACCAACCGACGTGTGAGGAGCAGCGGTGTTGGCGGCGAGCTCAATGTGCTTCTGAACAATGCCATCCGAGGTTGCCCCGTGGTCCAAGAAGGCCAGCGCCTATCGTCCTCCTCTTGCATGTAGTAGTCCTTGTGGACGATTTGCGCGTAGACGTGGGTGATTATGTCGATGGTGTCTTGCTGTGCCAGGATCTGCGCGGCGAGCGCGACCTCGAGGTGGACATTCTCTGGCGTGACAGCGGGCAGTCGCAGGGCCACCTGTGCGTCGAAGAGGTTGTCACCATAGAGGCCATTGAGGGTAGCGGGCATTGCAGAGCCTGGGCGCGTGGGCTGGAGGCGTACGTCAAGGTCGTCCACGAGCTTCTTGACGACAGTGAACTTTTCGAGGAAGCCGACGAGGACCTCGTCGAACAAGGAGATGAAGCTGTCATCCAAGTGGACCCTCGCCCTGGCGACGTCAAGCACTACCTGGAGACGTTCCTCGGTGTCGGGCCGCAGGCCGACGTCATGGACCATCTGGCACAGCCAGCTGATGCTCGCGCTCATCGCCTCCATGGGTCTAGCTTCTAGTCAACTGATCTTGCGATTGGAGTGATCACTCTTGCCCTTGGTTAGGGTGCGTAGGTGCATAGGATTTCGTACTAGATTGGACTGGTGGGGAGCCTTTATATGAGAAGTGCAGACCGCGTTGAATTCACGTGCGTGTTGGCCATCTACTCCTTGGCCCTCTACTGCACCTACCTTTGGTTGTATGACAGGTGGGCCAGCCACCCGTTGGGCCCACGTGTCATCAACCCAAAGGCAGGTGGAGTAAGTCAATGAAGCCATGCCCCCCTCGGTGCCGGTGCAGTATAGTCATCTCACCGAACCTCTAGTTGGGGCCAAACAAGAGAACTTTGATGTTTACTGGTTTATTGGTCCGCTTTGCATTTTGCGCCAAGTTTTGACCTTTGATTTAACTAATAAAATGTTAATGCATGTAACAAAAAATGTTATGTAAGTCACCTTACGAAAAACAAATAATCCCAAAAGCACGGTACATTAACTCCCTCCTCATTTCTTATTTTGTGACATATCAACCAATGAGAGATGTGGGCCGTGCATGCTTTCAATGACTTGAGACTACCAAACATGACATGCAGTGATTAGTTCATTGCATGTAATCCTATTAATTAGCAAAAAGACATTAAGTTCTCTCATCGATAGGAATAAAACAATACACCATGTATTTATTTACAAAGGGAGTAGTACATTTTTTGTGACATGCATTACTAGATATTGCTAGTCAAATACTAAATCCAGATGGACGTGGTAGTACTACTAAATCCAAACGGTGGTGCTAGTACTAGTAGTAGTACTACCAATGTAGTAGCACTGTACTACCTGTTGGTCAAATTATTACGTGCTGCTCCTCACAGTGAAGTGACAAGACCCTGCGCCGGAGATGACACCTAAGTATAGGCGCCGTGTTCGGCATACCATAGTCAGCCTCACCGTCTGCAGTCACTATCATCATGGCTGTAGAGATAACCTGCTTACAACTAGCTGTGTTCGACATAATTTCCCGTGCGTAGATGTCCGTGCATTGCACGAAACACCAAGATTGGGGGTGGACGGCGCCAGCAGCGGCCATCGCGCTAGATTTTTCCATGGCCTTCTAGATGTGGTGGGGAGGAGATAAGGCTGATTGTGAGAGACAAGGAGTTATTTGTAAATAGGGAACAAGTGCGGGCATCTTTTTGCAAAACTAGAGAAGTTTGGTTTGTATGCGTCAGATCTAGATCCGACGGCTATTGGTGAAAGATGGCAGGCACAACATCATCACCAACTCAGGACCTCTTTGATTCATAGAATTTTGAAAACACGGGAATAGGACACGACAATATTACAAGTTTCAAACTGATATTACAAATGTTAGGAGTAATGCTGCACCTATGAAGAGGGAATTAGTAGGAAGTTTACGTAAGAACTTTCGTTACTTTAGGTGGATGCAGCATTATCGTGCAAACTAAAATCCACCGCCCTGACAAGTCACTAATGGGTAAATAAATTTTTGAGTCTAACTATATGATTTTGTAGGGATAAGCTTTCTCTGGCTATGTTATTTTGATAAGACATGATTACTTGTTAGTATGCTTGAAGTATTACTATTTTTATATCAATATGAACTTTTATTTTGAATCATTTGGATCTGAACATTCATGCCACAATAAATAAAATTACATTGAGAATTATGCTAGGTAGCATTCCACATCAAAATTTCTTTTTTTTATCATTTAACTACTCGAGGACTAGCAAGAATTAAGCTTGGGGATGTGTGATACGTCTCCAACGTATTTATAATTTTTTATTGTTCCATGCTATTATATTACTCGTTTTGGATGTTTATGGGCTTTACTTTACACTTGTATATCATTTTTGGGACTAATCTACTAACCGGAGGCCCAGCCCGAATTGCTGTTTTTTTGCCTATTTCAGTGTTTCGAAGAAAAGGAATGTCAAACGGAGTCCAAATGGAATGAAACCTTCGAGAGCAATCTTTTTGGAACAAACGCAATCCAGGGGACTTGGAGTGGACGTCAAGAAGCAGCCAAGGCAGCCACGAGGGTGCAAGGCGCGCCCTAGGGGGGTGGGCGCGCCCCCACCCTCGTGGGCCCCTCGTGGCTCCCCTGACCGACTTCTTTTGCCTATATATATCTACATACCCCGAAAACATCCAGGGGCACCACGAAACCCTATTTCCACCGCCGCAACCTTCTGTACCCGCGAGATCCCATCTTGGAGCCTTTTCTGGCGCTCCGTCGGAGGGGGAATCGATCATGGAGGGCTTCTACATCAAAACTGTAGCCTCTCCGATGAGTTGTGAGTAGTTTACCACAGACCTTTGGGTCCATAGTTATTAGCTAGATGCCTTCTTCTCTCTCTTTGAATCTCAATACAAAGTTCTCCTTGATCTTCTTGGAGATCTATTTGATGTAACTCTTTTGCGGTGTGTTTGTCGAGATCCAATGAATTGTGGGTTTATGATCAAGTTTATCTATGAGAAATATTTGAATCTCCTCTGAATTCTTTTATGTATGATTGGTTATCTTTGCAAGTCTGTTCGAATTATCAGTTTGGTTTGGCCTACTAGATTGATCTTTCTTGCAATGGGAGAAATGCTTAGCTTTGGGTTCAATCTTGCGGTGTCCTTTCCCAGTGACAGCAGGGGCAGCAAGGCATTTATTGTATTGTTGCCATCGAGGATAAAAAGATGGGCTTTATATCATATTGCTTGAGTTTATCCCTCTACATCATGTCATCTTGCCTAATGCATAACTCTGTTCTTATGAACTTAATACTCTAGATGCATGCTGGATAGCGGTCGATTTGTGGAGTAATAGTAGTAGATGCAGGATCATTTCAATCTACTTGTCGCGGACGTGATGCCTATATACGTGATCATGCCTAGATATTATCATAAGTATGCACTTTTCTATCAATTGCTCGACAGTAATTTGCTCACCCACCATAATACTTATGATATCTTGAGAGAAGCCACTAGTGAAACCTATGGCCCCCGGGTCTATTTTCCATCATATAAGTTTCCGATCTACTTTATTTTTCAATCTTTACTTTCCAATCTATATCAAAAAATACCAAAAATATTTATCTTATCTTATTATCTCTATCAGATCTCGTTTTCGCAAGTGGCCGTGAAGGGATTGACAACCCCTTTATCGTGTTGGTTGCGAGGTTCTTGTTTGTTTGTGTAGGTACGAGGGACTTGCATGTAGCCTCCTACTGGATTGATACCTCGGTTCTCAAAAACCGAGGGAAATACTTACACTACTTTGCTGCATCACCCTTTCCTCTTCAAGGGAAAACCAACGCAGTGCTCAACAGGTAGCAAGAAGGATTTCTGGCGCTGTTGCCCGGGAGGTCTTCGCTCAAGTCAAGATATACCAAGTACACATCACAAACTTTTATCCTTCGCATTACATTATTTGCCATTTGCCTCTCGTTTTCCTCTCCCCCACTTCACCCTTGCCGTTTTATTCGCCCTTCTTCTGTTCGTCTTTTCATTTGCTTTGATGTCTTACTTGGCTCGTTTGCTCGTTTGGTTGGAATAGTTGTTTATTTATTGCTAAACAGAGAACCTAAGATCTACGTGTTGGGTAACGTAGCAGAAATTCAAAATTTTCCTACGAGTCACCAAGATCTATCTATGGAGAGACTAGCAACGAGGGGAAGAAGAGTGCATCTACATACCCTTGTAGATCGCTAAGCGGAAGCGTTCAAGAGAACGGGGTTGAAGGAGTCGTACTCGTCGTGATCCAAATCACCGGAGATCCTAGTGCCGAACGGACGGCACCTCCGCGTTCAACACACGTACAGCCCGGTGACGTCTCCCATGCCTTGATCTAGCAAGGAGAGAGGGAGAGGTTGAGGAAGACTCCGTCCAGCAGCAGCACAACGGCGTGGTGGTGGTGGAGGAGCGTGGCAATCCTGCAGGGCTTCGCCAAGCACCGCGGGAGAGGAGGAGTACTTGGGAGAGGGGGAGGGCTGCGCTAGAACTTGTGGTGCGGCTGCCCTCCCACCCCTCCACTATTTATAGGTGGGGGAAAGAGGGGGCCGGCCCCCCTAGATCCCATCTAGGGTTGGGGGCGGCAGCCAAGGGGGGAGGAGTGCCTCCCAAGTCAAGTGGAGGCCTCCCCCTTTAGGGTTTTCCCCTCCCATGCGCATGGGCCTTGGGGGGGCTGGTGCCCCTGGCCCATTAAGGCTAGGGCGCCCCCCTACAGCCCATGCTACTGTATTGGACGTGGTGGAACAATTTCCGGACCTCCGGACCCCTCCGGAATCCTCCGGAACCTTCTGGAAGCTTCCCGGTACAATACCGAAAAAACCCGAACAACAACTTTCCATATATAAATCTTTACCTCCGGACCATTCCAGAACTCCTCGTGACGTCCGGGATCTCATCCGGGACTCCGAACAACATTCGGTAACCACATACAAACTTCCTTTATAACCCTAGCGTCATCGAACCTTAAGTGTGTAGACCCTACGGGTTCGGAAACCATGCAGACATGACCGAGACGTTCTCCGGTGAATAAACAACAGCGGGATCTGGATACCCATGTTGGCTCCCACATGTTCCATGATGATCTCATCGGATGAACCACGATGTCAAGGACTCAATCGATCCCATATACAATTCCCTTTGTCTAGCGGTATTGTACTTGCCTGAGATTCGATCGTCGGTATGCCGATACCTTGTTCAATCTCGTTACCGGCAAGTCTCTTTACTCGTTCCGTAACACATCATCCTGTGATCAACCCCTTGGTCACATTGTGCACATTATGATGATGTCCTACCGAGTGGGCCCAGAGATACCTCTCCGTTTACACGGAGTGACAAATCCTAGTCTCGATTCGTGCCAACCCAACAGACACTTTCGGAGATACCTGTAGTGCACCTTTATAGTCACCCAGTTACGTTGTGACGTTTGGTACACCCAAAGCATTCCTATGGTATCCGGGAGTTGCACAATCTCATGGTCTAAGGAAAAGATACTTGACATTAGAAAAGCTTTAGCATACGAACTACACGATCTTTGTGCTAGGCTTAGGATTGGGTCTTGTCCATCACATCATTCTCCTAATGATGTGATCCCGTTATCAATGACATCCAATGTCCATGGTCAGGAAACCGTAACCATCTATTGATCAACGAGCTAGTCAACTAGAGGCTTACTAGGGACATGGTGTTGTCTATGTATCCACACATGTATCTAAGTTTCCTATCAATACAATTATAGCATGGATAATAAACGATTATCATGAACAAGGAAATATAATAATAACTAATTTATTATTGCCTCTAGGGCATATTTCCAACAGTCTCCCACTTGCACTAGAGTCAATAATCTAGTTCACAACGCCATGTGATTAACACTCACAGGTCACATCGCCATGTAACCAACATCCAAAGAGTTTACTAGTGTCATTAAACTAGTTCACATCATCATGTGATTAAGACTCAATGAGTTCTGGGGTTTGATCATGTTTTGCTTGTGAGAGAGGTTTTAGTCAACGGTCTGCAACATTCATATCCGTATGTACTTCACAATTCTCTATGTCATATTGTAAATGCTGCTTCCACGCTCCACTTGGAGCTATTCCAAATGGTTGTTCCACTATACGTATCCGGCTTCTCTACTCAGAGCTATCCGTATAGGTGTTAAGCTTGCATCGACGCAACTCTTTACATCGAACTCTTTATCACCTCCATAATCGAGAAACAAATCCTTATTCCTCTAAGGATAATTTTGACCGCTATCTGGTGATCCACTCCTTGATCACCTTTGTACCCTCTTGCCAGACATGTGGCAAGGCACACATCAGGTGCGGTACTTAGCATAGCATACTGTAGAGCCTACGTCTAAAGCATAGGGGATGACCTCCGTCCTTTCTCTCTTTTCTGCCGTGGTCGAGCTTTAAGTCTTAACTTCATACCTTACAACTCAGGCAAGAACTCCTTCTTTGACTGATCCATCTTGAACTCCTTCAAGATCACGTCAAGGTATGTGCTCATTCGAAAGTATTATTAAGCATTTTGATCTATCTCATAGATCTTGACGCTTATTGTTCAAGTAGCCTAATCCAGGTTTTCTAATTGAAAAACACTTTTCAAATAACCCTACATGCTTTCCAGAAATTCTACATCATTTCTGATCAACAACATATCCTCATCAGAAATTCTATAGTGCTCCCACTCACTTCTTTGGAAATACAAGTTTCTCATAAACTTTGTATAAACCTAAAATATTTGATCATCTTATCAAAGTGCATATTCCAACTCCGAGATGCTTACTCCAGTCCTTTGAAGGATCGCTGGAGCCAGTATACCTTTTAGCATCCTTAGGATCGACAAAAGTTTTCTGATTGTATCACATACAACCTTTCCTTACGAAAACTGGTAAGGAAACTCGTCTTGACATCCATCTGCTAGATTTCATAAATGCAGCTAATGCTAACATGATTCCGACGGACTTAAGCATCGCTACGGATGAGAAAATCTCATCGTAGTCAACTCCTTGAACTTGTGAAAAACTCTTCGCCACAAGTCGAGCTTCATAGATGGTGACATTACCATCCACGTCCGTCTTCTTCTTAAAGATCCATTTATCTCAATGGCTTGCCGATCATTGGGCAAGTCCACCAAAGTCCATGCTTTGTTCTGATACATGGATCCTATCTCGAATTTCATGGTTTCTAACCATTTGTCAGAATTTGGGCCCACCATCGCTTCTCCATAGCTCGTAGGTTCATTGTTATCTTAGCAACATGACCTTCAAGACAGGATTACTGTACCACTCTGAAGTAGTACGTATCCTTGTCACCCTACGAGGTACGGTAGTGACTTGATCCGAAAACTTCATGATCACTATCATAAGCTTCCACTTCAATTGGTGTAGGTGCCACAGGAACAACTTCTTGTGCCCTGCTACACACTAGTTGAAGTGACGGTTCAATAACCTCATCAAGTCTCCACCATCCTCCCACTCAACTTTTCAAGACAAACTTTTCCTCGAGAAAGGACCCGATTCAAGAAACAATCCCTATTGCTTTCGGATCTGAATTAGGAGGTATACCCAACTATTTTGGGTGTCCTATGAAGAAGCATTTTATCCGCTTTGGGTTCGAGCTTATCAACCTGAAACTTTTTCACATAAGCGTTGCAGCCCCAAACCTTTAAGAAACGACAACTTAGGTTTCTCCAAACCATAGTTCAAACGGTGTCGTCTCAACGGAATTAGGTGGTGCCCTATTAAAGTGAGTGCGGTTGTCTCTAATGCCTAACCCATGAACGATAATGGTAATTCGATAAGAGACATCATGGTACACACCATATCCAACATGGTGCAACTATGATGTTCGGACACACCATCACACTATGGTGTTCCAGGCGGTATTAATTGTGAAACAATTTCCACAATGTCTTAATTGCGTGCCAAAGCTCGTAACTCAGATACTCATCTCTATGATCATATCATAGACATTTTATCCTCTTGTTACAATGATCTTCAACTTCACTCTGAAATTACTTGAACCATTCAATAATTCAGACTTGTGTCTCATCAAGTAAATATACTCAACATCTACTCGAATCATCTGTGAAGTAAGAACATAACGATATTCACTGCATGCCTCAGCACTCATTGGACTGCACACATCAAAATGTGTTACTTCCAACAAGTTGCTATCTTGTTCCATCTTACTGAAAACGAGGCTTTTCAGTCATCTTGGCCATGTGGTATGATTTGCATATCTCAAGTGATTCAAAATCAAGTGATTCCAAATGATCCATCTGTATGGAGTTTCTTCATGCATATATACCAATAGACATGGTCCACATGTCTCAATCTTTTCAAAAACGAGTGAGTCCAAAGATCCATCAACATGGAGCTTCTTCATGCGTTTTATACCAATATGACTTACATGGCAGTGCCACAAGTAAGTGGTACTATCATTACTATCTTATATCTTTTGGCATGAAAATGTGTATCACTACGATCGAGATTCAATAAACCACTCCTTTAAGTGCAAGACCATTGAAGGTATTATTCAAATAAATAGAGTAACCATTATTCTCCTTAAATAAATAACCGTATTGCGATAGACATAATCCAATCATGTCTATGATCAACACAAACACCAAATGACAATTATTCAGGTTTAACACTAATCTTGATGGTAGAGGGAGCGTGCGATGTTTGATCACATCAAACTTGGAAACACTTCCAACACATATCGTCAGCTCACCTTTAGCTAGTCACCATTTATTCCGTAGCTTTTATTTCGAGTTACTAACACTTAGCAACCGAACTGGTATCTAATACCCTGGTGCTACTAGGAGTACTAGTAAAGTACACATTAACATAATGTATATCCAATATACTTCTATCGACTTTGCCAGCCTTCTCATCTACCAAGTATCTAGGGTAATTCTGCTCCGGTTGTTGTTCCCCTTATTACAGAAGCACTTAGTCTCGGGTTTGGGTTCAATCTTGGGTTTCTTCACTAGAGCAGCAGCTGATTTGCCATTTCATGAAGTATCCCTTCTTGCCCTTGCCCTTCTTGAAACTAGTGGTTTCACCAACCATCAACAATTGATGCTCCTTTTTGATTTCTACTTTCGCGGTGTCAAACATCGTGAATACCTGAAGGATCATCATATCTATCCCTGATATGTTATAGTTCATCACGAAGCTCTAGCAGCTTGGTGGCAATGACTTTGGAGAAACATCACTATCTCATCTGGAAGATCAACTCCCACTCGATTCAAGTGATTGTTGCACTCAGACAATCTGAGCACAAGCTCAACGATTGAGCTTTTCTCCCTTAGTTTGCAGGCTAAGAAAATCGTCGGAGGTCTCATACCTCTTGACGTGGGCATGAGCCTGAAATCCCAATTTCAGCCCTTGAAACATCTCATATGTTCCGCGACGTTTCGAAAACGTCTTTGGTGCCTCAACTCTAAACCATTTAACTGAACTATCACGTAGTTATCAAAACGTGTATGTCCGATGTTCGCAACATCCACAAACAACGTTTGGGGTTCAGCACACTGAGCGGTGCATTAAGGACATAAGCTTTCTACTGTCCGCATAATCGCTACTGTCAACTTTCAACTATATTTTCTCTAGGAACATATCTAAACAGTGGAACTAAAGCACGAGCTTGCGACATAATTTGCAAAAGGTCTTTTGACTATGTTCAGGATAATTAAGTTCATCTTATGAACTCCCACTCAGATAGACATCCCTCTGGTCATCTAAGTGATTACATGATCCGAGTCAACTAGGCCGTGTCCGATCATCACGTGAGACGGACTAGTCATCATCGGTGAACATCTTCATGTTGATCGTATCTACTATACGACTCATGCTCGACCTTTCGGTCTCTGTGTTCCGAGGCCATGTCTGTACATGCTAGGCTCGTCAAGTTAACCCTAAGTGTTTCGCGTGTGTAAATCTGTCTTACACCCGTTGTATGTGAACGTAAGAATCCATCACACCCGATCATCACGTGGTGCTTAGAAGCGATGAACTTTAGCAACGGTGCACAGTTAGGGGAGAACACTTCTTGAAATTGTTGTAAGGAATCATCTTATTTACTACCGTCGTTCTAAGTAAACAAGATGCATAAACATGATAAACATCACATGCAATCAAATAGTAGTGACATGATATGGCCAATATCATATAGCTCCATTGATCTCCATCTTCGGGGCTCCATGATCATCATCGTCACCGGCATGACACCATGATCTCCATCATCATGATCTCCATCATCGTGTCTTCATGAAGTTGTCTCGCCAACTATTACTTCTACTACTATGGCTACCGGTTAGCAATAAAGTAAAGTAATTACATGGCGTTGTTTAATGACATGCAGGTCATACAATAAATTACGACAACTCCTATGGCTCCTGCCGGTTGTCATACTCATCGACATGCAAGTCGTGATTCCTATTACAAGAACATGATCAATCTCATACATCACATATCATTCATCACATTCTTCTTGGCCATATCACATCACATAGCATACCCTGCAAAAACAAGTTAGACGTCCTCTAATTGTTGTTTGCATGTTTTACGTGGCTGCTATGGGTTTCTAGCAAGAAGGTTTCTTACCTACGCAAAACCACAACATGATATGCCAATTGCTATTTACCCTTCATAAGGACCCTTTTCATCGAATCCCTTCCGACTAAAGTGGGAGAGACTGGCACCCGCTAGCCACCTTATGCACCAAGTGCATGTCAGTCGGTGGAACCTGTCTCACGTAAGAGTACGTGTAAGGTCGGTCCGGGCCGCTTCATCCCACAATACCGTCGAAACAAGATTGGACTAGTAACGGTAAGCATATTGAACAAAATCAACGCCCACAACTACTTTGTGTTCTACTCGTGCAAAGAATCTACGCAATAATCCTGGCTCATGATGCCACTGTTGGGGAACGTAGCAGAAATTCAAAATTTTCCTACGAGTCACCAAGATCTATATATGGAGAGACTAGCAACGAGGGGAAGAAGAGTGCATCTACATACCCTTGTAGATCGCTAAGCGGAAGCGTTCAAGAGAACAGGGTTGAAGGAGTCGTACTCGTCGTGATCCAAATCACCGGAGATCCTAGTGCCGAACGGACGGCACCTCCGCGTTAAACACACGTACAGCCCGGTGACGTCTCCCATGCCTTGATCTAGCAAGGAGAGAGGGAGAGGTTGAGGAAGACTCCGTCCAGCAGCAGCACGACGGCGTGGTGGTGGTGGAGGAGCGTGGCAATCCTGCAAGGCTTCGCCAAGCACCGCGGGAGAGGAGGAGTACTTGGGAGAGGGGGAGGGCTGCGCCAGAGCTTGTGGTGTGGCTGCCCTCCCACCCCTCCACTATTTGTAGGTGGGGGAAAGAGGGGTCCGGCCCCCCTAGATCCCATCTAGGGTTGGGGGCGGTGGCCAAGGGGGGAGGAGTGCCTCCCAAGTCAAGTGGAGGCCTCCCCCTTTAGGGTTTTCCCCTCCCATGCGCATGGGCCTTGGGGGGGCTGGTGCCCCTGGCCCATTAAGGCTAGGGCGCCCCCCTACAGCCCATGCTACTGTATTGGACGTGGTGGAACAATTTCCGGACCTCCGGACCCCTCTGGAATCCTCCGGAACCTTCTGGAAGCTTCCCGGTACAATACCGAAAAAACCCGAACTTTTTCCGGAACCCGAACAAAAACTTTCCATATATAAATCTTTACCTCCGGACCATTCCAGAACTCCTCGTGACGTCCGAGATCTCATCCGGGACTCCGAACAACATTCGGTAACCACATACAAACTTCCTTTATAACCCTAGCGTCATCGAACCTTAAGTGTGTAGACCCTACGGGTTCGGGAACCATGCAGACATGACCAGACGTTCTCCGGTCAATAAACAACAGCGGGATCTGGATACCCATGTTGGCTTCCACATGTTCCACGATGATCTCATCGGATGAACCACGATGTCAAGGACTCAATCGATCCCGTATACAATTCCCTTTGTCTAGCGGTATTGTACTTGCCCGAGATTCGATCATCGGTATGCCAATACCTTGTTCAATCTCGTTACCGGCAAGTCTCTTTACTTGTTCCGTAACACATCATCCCGTGATCAACCCCTTGGTCACATTGTGCACATTATGATGATGTCCTACCGAGTGGGCCCAGAGATACCTCTCCGTTTACACGGAGTGACAAATCCCAGTCTCGATTCGTGCCAACCCAACAGACACTTTCGGAGATACCTGTAGTGCACCTTTATAGTCACCCAGTTACATTGTGACGTTTGGTACACCCAAAGCATTCCTACGGTATCCGGGAGTTGCACAATCTCATGGTCTAAGGAAAAGATACTTGACATTAGAAAAGCTTTAGCATACGAACTACACGATCTTTGTGCTAGGCTTAGGATTGGGTCTTGTCCATCACATCATTCTCCTAATGATGTGATCCCGTTATCAATGACATCCAATGTCCATGGTCAGGAAACCGTAACCATCTATTGATCAACGAGCTAGTCAACTAGAGGCTTACTAGGGACATGGTGTTGTCTATGTATCCACACATGTATCTGAGTTTCCTATCAATACAATTATAGCATGGATAATAAACGATTATCATGAACAAGGAAATATAATAATAACTAATTTATTATTGCCTCTAGGGCATATTTCCAACAGTCTCCCACTTGCACTAGAGTCAATAATCTAGTTCACATCGCCATGTGATTAACACTCACAGGTCACATCGCCATGTAACCAACATCCAAAGAGTTTACTAGTGTCATTAAACTAGTTCACATCATCATGTGATTAAGACTCAATGAGTTCTGGGGTTTGATCATGTTTTTCTTGTGAGAGAGGTTTTAGTCAACGGGTCTGCAACATTCAGATCCGTATGTACTTCACAATTCTCTATGTCATATTGTAAATGTTGCTTCCATGCTCCACTTGGAGCTATTCCAAATGGTTGTTCCACTATACGTATCCGGCTTCTCTACTCAGAGCTATCCGGATAGGTGTTAAGCTTGCATCGACGCAACTCTTTACGTCGAACTCTTTATCACCTCCATAATCGAGAAACAAATCCTTATTCCTCTAAGGATAATTTTGACCGCTATCTGGTGATCCACTCCTTGATCACCTTTGTACCCTCTTGCCAGACATGTGGCAAGGCACACATCAGGTGCGGTACTTAGCATAGCATACTGTAGAGCCTACGTCTAAAGCATAGGGGACGACCTCCGTCCTTTCTCTCTTTTCTGCCGTGGTCGAGCTTTAAGTCTTAACTTCATACCTTACAACTCAGGCAAGAACTCCTTCTTTGACTGATCCATCTTGAACTCCTTCAAGATCACGTCGAGGTATGTGCTCATTTGAAAGTATTATTAAGCATTTTGATCTATCTCATAGATCTTGACACTTATTGTTCAAGTAGCCTAATCCAGGTTTTCTAATTGAAAAACACTTTTCAAATAACCCTACATGCTTTCCAGAAATTCTACATCATTTCTGATCAACAACATATCCTCATCAGAAATTCTATAGTGCTCCCACTCACTTCTTTGGAAATACAAGTTTCTCATAAACTTTGTATAAACCTAAAATCTTTGATCATCTTATCAAAGTGCATATTCCAACTCCTAAAAGCGGTTGTTGGGAGAAAACCCAATATTTTTCTTTACTGTTATTCAATAAATAATTCATCTAGCCTCTGTTTAGATGTGGTTTTATGTTTTAATTAGTGTTTGTGCCGACTAGAACCTATAGGATCATCTTGGGTGATAGTTAATTTGATCTTTCTGAAAAACAGAAACTTTTGCACGCACGAGAATAATTTTAATAAATCACAGAAATGTGATTTTTAGTTGATTATTTTTGCAGTATATCAATAGAAAAAATTCCTAGGACTTCCTATTTTGGTAGGATTTTTATAGTTCCATAACTATTCGAAAGTTACAGATTTCTACAGACTGTTCTGTTTTTGACATATTCTGTTTTTGTGTGTTGTTTGCTTATTTTGATGAATCTATGGCTAGTATCGGGGGGTATGAACCATAGAGAAGTTGGAATACAGTAGGTTTAAAACCAATATAAATAAAGAATGAGTTCATTACAGTACCTTAAGTGGTGGTTTTTCTTTCTTGCACTAACGGAGCTCATGAGATTTCATGTTGAGTTTTGTGTTGTGAAGTTTTCAAGTTTTGGGTAAAGATTTGATGGACTATGGAATAAGGAGTGGCAAGAGCCTAAGCTTGGGGATGCCATGGAAGCCGAAGATAATTCAAGGACAACCAAAAGCCTAAGCTTGGGGATGCCTCGGAAGGCATCCCCTCTTTCGTCTTCATATATCGATAACTTTACTTGGAGCTATATTTTTATTCACCACATGATATGTGTTTTGCTTGGAGCGTCTTGTATGATATGAGTCTTTGCTTTTTATTTTACCACAATCATCCTTGCTGTACACACCTTTTGGGAGAGACACGCATGATTCGGAATTTATTAGAATACTCTATGTGCTTCACTTATATATTTTGAGCTAGACAATTTTGCTCTAGTGCTTCACTTATATCTTTTTAGAGCACGGCGGTGGCTTAATTTTGTAGAAATTATCAATCTCTCATGCTTCACTTATATTATCTTGAGAGTCTTTTAGAACAGCATGGCATTTTCTATGGTTATAAAAATTGGTCCTAGAATGATGGGCATCCAATTTGGGTATAATAAAAACTATCATAGAAAGTGCATTAAATACTATGATCAATTTGATGCTTGATAATTGTTTTGAGATATAAAGGTGGTAATATTAGAGTCATGCTATTTGGGTAATTATGAAATTGAGAAATACTTGTGTTAAAGTCGGTAAGTCCCATAGCATGCACGTATGGTAAAAGTTGTGTAACAAATTTGTTGCATGGGGTGCTCTTTTGATTGCCTTCCTTATGTGTGGAGGTCGAGATCGCACGATGGTTAACTCCTACCAACCCTTCCCCTAGGAGCATGCGTAGTAGTACTTTGCTTCGAGGGCTAATAAACTTTTGCAATAAGTATATGAGTTCTTTATGACTAATGTGAGTCCATGGATTATATGCACTCTCACCCTTCCACCATTGCTAGCAGCTATTATGCCGCGCAACTTTGGCCGGTATCATACACCCACCATTTACCTTCCTCAAAACAGCCATCATACCTACCTATTATGGCATTTCCATAGCCATTCTGATATAAATTGCCATTCAACTTTCCACCATTCCGTTTATTATGACACGCTCCATCATTGTCATATTGCTTTTGCATGATCATGTAGTTGACATCGTATTTGTGGCAAGGCCACCTTCATAATTCTTTCATACATGTCACTCTTGGTTCATTGCATATCCTGGTACACCGCCGGAGGCATTCACAAGAGTCATATTTTGTTCTAAGTATTGAGTTGTAATTCTTGAGTTGTAAATCAATAAAGTGTGATGATCTTAATTATTAGAGCATTGTCCCAAGTGAGGAAAGGATGATGGAGACTATAATTCCCCCACAAGTCGGGATGAGACTTCGGAATTTATAAAAAAAGAGGCCAAAGAAGCCCACCCAAAAAAATGAGAGAAAAGAGAGAAGGGACAATGTTACTATCCTTTTTCCACACTTGTGCTTCAAAGTAGCAGCATGATCTTCATGATAGAGAGTCTCCTATGTTGTCACTTTCATATACTAGTGGGAATTTTTCATTATAGAACTTGGCCTGTATATTCCAATGATGGGCTTCCTCAAAATGCCCTAGGTCTTCATGAGCAAGCAAGTTGGATGCACATCCACTTAGTTTCTTTTGTTGAGCTTTCATATATTTATAGCTCTAGTGCATCCGTTGCATGGCAATCCCTACTCACTCACATTGATATCTATTAATGGGCATCTCCATAGCCCGTTGATATGCCTAGTTGATGTGAGACTATCTTCTCCCTTTTTTGGCTTCTTCACAACCACCATCCTATTCCACATATAGTGCTATATCCATGGCTTGCGCTCATGTATTGCGTGAGAGTTGAAAAGGCTGAAGCGCGTTAAAAAGTATGAACCAATTGCTTGACTGAAACCGGTGTTGTGCATGATGGTAGTATTTTGTGTGATGAAAATGAAGCATAGCCTAACTATATGATTTTGTAAGGATAAGCTTTCTTTGGCTATGTTATTTTGATAAGACATGATTACTTGTTAGTATGCTTGAAGTATTACTATTTTTATGTCAATATGAACTTTTATTTTGAATCATTTGGATTTGAACATCCATGCCACAATAAATAAAATTACATTGAGAATTATGCTAGGTAGCATTCCACATCAAAAATTCTGTTTTTATCATTTACCTACTCGAGGACGAGCAGGAATTAAGCTTGGGGATGCTTGATACGTCTCCAACGTATCTATAATTTTTTATTGTTCCATGCTATTATATTACCCGGTTTGGATGTTTATGGGCTTTACTTTACACTTTTATATCATTTTTGGGACTAATCTACTAACCGGAGGCCCAACCTGAATTGCTGTTTTTTTTGCCTATTTTAGTGTTTCGAAGAAAAGGAATATCAAACAGAATGAAACCTTCGGGAGTGATCTTTTTTGGAACAAACACAATCCAGGAGACTTGGAGTGGATGTCAAGAAGCAGCCAAGGCGGCCACGAGGGTGCAAGGCGTGCCCCCACCCTCGTGGGCCCCTCGTGGCTCCCCTGACCGACTTCTTTCACCTATATATATCTACATACCCCGAAAACATGCAGGGGCACCATGAAACACTATTTCCACCACCGCAACCTTCTATACCCATGAGATCCCATCTTGGAGCCTTTTCCCGCACTCCACCGGAGGGGGAATCGATCACGGAGGGCTTCTATATCAACACCATAGTCTCTTCGATGAGTTGTGAGTAGTTTACCACAGACCTTCAGGTCCATAGTTATTAGCTAGATGGCTTCGTCTCTCTTTTTGGATCTCAATACAAAGTTCTCCTCGATCTTCTTGGAGATCTATTCGATGTAACTCTTTTTGCAGTGTGTTTGTTGAGATCCGATGAATTGTGGGTTTATGATCAAGTTTATCTATGAGAAATATTTGAATCTCCTCTGAATTCTTTTATGTATGAATGGTTATCTTTGCAAGTCTCTTTGATTTATCGGTTTGGTTTGGCCTACTATATTGATCTTTCTTGCAATGGCAGAAGTGCTTAGCTTTGGGTTCTATCTTGCGGTGTCCTTTCCCAGTGGCAGCAGGGGCATCAAGGCATGTATTGTATTGTTGCCATCGAGGATAAAGAGATGGGGTTTATATCATATTGCTTGAGTTTATCCCTCTACATCATCTCATCTTGCCTAATGCGTTACTCTATTCTTATGAACTTAATACTCTAGATGCATGCTGGATAGCGGTCGATGTGTGGAGTAATTATAGTAGATGCATAATCATTTCGATCTACTTGTCGTGGACGTGATGCCTATATACATGATCATGCCTAGATATTCTCATAACTATGCACTTTTCGATCAATTGCTCGACAGTAATTTGTTCACCCACTGTTGGGGATATAACTAGTGGGTATAAACCGCCCAGGAGGGGCCGGTTTATCCTCACAGAGGTTGCCAATATTGAAGCACATGAATTTATAGAAGATGGCGACTTATGAAGGAAACTTAACAAGGAAGCCCAAAGCCCAGAGGCGGGTTAGGGCCCATAGACATAAACGCCATAGGCATGTAACTCGTAATGTAGGGTAAGAAATAATAGATACCGAGCCAGACACGTTTATGAACCGGCCTCGGGATTCTATAGACCGACGGGCGTCAACCTGTGTATATAAAGGGACGACCTGGCGGCAGTTTAGGGACAAGAAACAACAACTCGAGAGCAAGGTTACGCGTATTCGCTCCCTGGTTATCAAAACCCTAGCAATTCCACCTCAACTGGATCTTAGGATTTTACCTTCACCGCAAGGGGCCAAACCAGTATAAACTCCCTGTGTCCTTTGTCCGGTTTAACCCCTTTAAGCTAATCTCGTTGCGATGGCTCCACGACTAAGTCCTCACACTAGGACATCTGACGTGACAATTCCACGACAGTTGGCACCCACCGTGGGGCTATCGCACGATGGTTTCAAGTTCTTAGAGGGCAATTTTGAAGGACTCAAGGGATACTCAGTGGGCCGGATGACCAAGAGTCGTCGCGGCAAGCTCTACATTGACGACGCAGGCTAGGGCCCTGACGCCGACTCAATCGAGTATGGGTACCGGGTCCCCTTCGGAGGAATTCATGTCTTCATTGGCAAGATCTGCGAACCGGGCCCTGAGCCGGACATCTGTGCCGACCTCATTGAGACAGCTCAGCATGCAAGACCTGCCCGAGTTCAACCCGCCATGAAATGTGCTTTTGTAGGATTCATCAATGGTGCAGAATCTGAACCGGTATCCAGCGGTGAGACGGTTGCATATTCATATGGCGAGTCGTCCACCGGTGAGACCGAGTCACTATACCAACTGTCAAATGGCCGGTTTGGGGGTTGTTTCGATGGCGATAGTATTCTGGACCCCCTTGAACTGCCAAACCGGGTTGCGATCTTCATGGTCGGTACGCAGCCCACGCAGCACTATTCAGCTACGGCGGCAATAATTTCTGGATCGGCAGCCGGGGCAGGAGGCCCCGTGTGCCCGCCGGCTCAAGTCTGGTCCGGTTTATTGGACGCCTTGACGACATTGTTGACCGCAGAGGTTAACCCGGAAAATTGAGATCAGCATAACATGGAGGTCACAAAACAGCGAGATCAGATAGCTCAGGCCAAGGAGGACTTGGTGGCGGAGGAAACCAGGATGGCTGAGGAGCAGGCCACTTTGGATGCTCAGGCAAAGTGGATTCAGCCGGAAAATTACCGGCTCATGCTGGATCAGAATGCTTCAAATGACGTGATGAGGAGGAGGCATCGGTCTCATCTACCACCGGTTTATGAAGCAAGGAATCTCTTTAACACGCCAGGAGCGGGAACCAGTAACCCAGCAGTGGTAAACCGGGTTGAAGCACCTGGGACAAGAGCGCCGGATCAGCCACGGACGACGGACCCGCCTCGACAGAATCATGACCCGCCTCAGTATGTGCCAACACCACCGGGTCACTTTTCTACCCCTTTGGATAACATGATCGATGCAGTGTCATGATTGGCAGCTATTCCAATGGAAGGAGAGTCTCCAGCAGCAGTTGAGACACGTCGGGCAAAAGATCTCCTTCAAACGGCTTTGGTTCAGCAGCAGGTGTCGGTGTCAAAACCGGCGGATCTCGGGTAGCGGGTCCCAAACTGTGCGTCTAGGCGGATGGTAACAGGAGACAAGGGACACGATGTTTTACCCAGGTTCAGGCCCTCTTGATGGAGGTAAAACCCTACGTCCTGCTTGATTGATATTGATAATGTGGATATTACAAGAGTAGATCTACCATGATATCAAGGAGGCTAAACCCTAGAAGCTAGCCTACAGTATGATTGTTGTAATGGTTGTTGTGTCCTACGGACTAAAGCCATCCGGTTTATATAGACACCGGAGAGGGCTAGGGTTACATAGAGTCGGTTACAATGGTAGGAGATCTACATATCCGTATCGCCAAGCTTGCCTTCCACGCCAAGGAAAGTCCCATCCGGACACGGGACGAAGTCTTCAATCTTGTATCTTCATAATCTTGGAGTCCGGCTGACGATGATAGTCCGGCCGATGATGATAGTCCGGCTATCCGGACACCCCCTAGTCCAGGACTCCCTCAGTAGCCCCCGAACCAGGCTTCAATGACGATAAGTCCAGCACGTGTGTAGTCTTCGGCGTTGCAAGGTGGGTTCTCCTTTAAGTTCCATGTACCTGCCGAACAGTGTCCGGCTTCCTCGTCAATGTTGCGCTTCTTGGCTTCCACGCCCAATAATGGCCTTCTTCCACGCGTCGCACGAATGCAAAAAGCCAGGGTATCTTTTACGTTTTACCCCCTAGCGGCGCAAATAACCTGCCTATAAGAGAGGCAGGAATCCAGATCCAAATCACACCATCTTCCTCCTGCGAGTACTCATCGGAGCGCTTCTTGACCAAAAATCCATTCCATCATGGACCGTCGACGCGGCTCCTCTTCTCGCGTTCCCAGTCCTTCGCCAGGAGATTGGAGGAGATGCTCTGTTCCGCACAGCGAGCTGGTGACGCTCCAAGCAGAGGGATATCTTCATCCGGCCTTTATGGTTCCGGTTCGAGCCGGGCTGGCCACCTACAAAGGTGGGAAGCAAGCGGAGGCCACCCCTAGTCCCTCTAAAGGGGAGCATGTATGCTTCATCCCTTATCTAATAAGGGGGCTTGGATTTCCTGTACATCCGTTCCTCCGCGGGCTCCTGGAGTTCTACGGACTCCAGCTTCATCACCTAACGCCCGCCTCCATTCTGCATATCGCGGGTTTCGTAGCCCTTTGCGAGCTATTCCTGGGCGTCGAGCCCCATTTTGCACTGTGGAAGAGGCCATTCTGCCTCGTACCCCGCTCTTATGAGGGGTCAATATATCAAGTGGGCGGTGCCGAAATATGGCGCATCGCCGGGATCGGATATCTATCCGGAACCCCTAGGAAGGCATCCGAAGACTGGCCTTCGAAATGGTTTTATATAGAAGACGCTCCATTGCCGGACCCAATTCGGATCGGCCTCCCTGAGTTCAGTGACGCTCCTCTGAAGAAACGCCTAAGTTGGCGTCCGTGGAGCCCTCAGCTGGAGGAAGACAAGAGTGTCCATTATTTGATGGGCCGGATAAGGTTGTTGGCCCATTCCGGATTGACCATGATGAGAGTCATGGCCACGTGCATTATGCGGGGGGTGCAACCGCTGCAATATAGGGGCCACCCAATGTGGGATCTCAACGGGGAGGACGATGCCACCCGCCACGGCCGCAAGTGGCCGGGATCGGCCGAGGATCTGGTGAAGATTCTTTCCGGCCTGTACAAGGGGGAGAAAGAAGACTTCCTCCGTACGAGCCCATTGAATGGGTTTTCCATGAATAACCCTCGGAGCTGGGTAAGCGGACGTTTATTCATCCGACCCGTGCTTTTAAAGCCGAGTACCTTACTCTGTGATTTTGACGCAGGAACTGCACCGGGATGTGGAGGACATTCACAGTCCGGCTCCACAACCCGAGGATCCGGGAAGATCCCTTGATCCGACCTCCGAAGAGGATCCGAATATAAAGGTGGAGCTAATTGACGGGGTGTTCCACCAGCTCAGCATGGACAATGCTTTAGTCGCCATTACGGCCGACTACCCCGGCTTGTCACCGGCTTCCCAGGTACTTATGACCGAATTCCTAACACCATTATTCCATCTTCGCGCGTTTCTAACCACCGTATACAACGGTGTCCTACAGGCGGTGCCTTCAAGGCAGGAAGCCGGACCCGCGGCGGCTGACCAACAAGGGTCAGTCCGGCCCAGCAGGCGGAAGAGGAGCGCGGCGCGAATTGAAACGTCGCCGCAAAGGTATAGCTCATGGTTCGTTATTTAGAACAACGTTCCTAGGAAGCGTTTGAGTGCTTATAACTTTTGTAGGAGAAAAAGCGCCCGCCGGATTGCGGGCGCAGAGGTTGCCAACCCAGCCTCTACCAGCCAAGCTCCAGCGCCTGGTCCGGAGGGGGAGGCGAGCGCAAGGCGCGAGCCGGATACTCCTCCAACGGAGGATGCTGACAGACTGTCCGCCACCAAATCTGAGGTGGAGAGCGCCATGAACCACAGGCGCCGCCGGACAGTTTTTCATGACGCATGCTTCTCCCCTGAGGCGTTGAATGCCTTTAACGCAGGGGACGCACACCTCTGTGCCGCTCAAGATGGTTTGACCAGAGCCACGGAGCAGTATGTAAAAGACATACGGGTAAGATATTTTAATAGTTGTATATGCCAGTAGCCCCCGAGACTTAAAGTAGTTGTATTAACTGATTTAAGGATCATTTGAACTGTAGGATCTTACAAAGAAGAATACCCAACTATCTCAGGAGCTGCAAGAGTGTAAGGCCCAACTTGAGGCCGCACTCGCTGCCGCAGGAGGAAACACAGGGACCTCTCCTGGTAACACATTATTTTAAAAAGATAAGTAGTGTTTGGCCTGTGCGCAAGTCTGAAAATGACGTTGCAGGTGCTGCCGGACAAGATCCGGACAGGCAAGAACTTCTGCGCCAGCTGAAGGCCGGCGAGAGGGTGCTGCATAAGGTGCAACACGAAAGGAACAAGCTCCAGGATGCCCATGCCCAGCTTGGAGAAGAGCTGAAAGGCGTTCGGGCCGAGCTGTCTGGCTCCGTTAAGGAGAATCAGCGGCTTCGTCGTGGCATCTATAGTAAGTGCTTGAGCGAACTCCTTTGAAAAGAAGAGTTCGGCGAGGAAGTCAATTGACAAAATATGTCTGTAGGTATACTCACAGGTCGCCCTGCGGAGGAGATGCCCGTATCAACGGGTGATCAACTTCCCGAGCTGTTGCAACTGATCGAACGAGTTCGGCAGGCAATGAGCGGCGTCATCCAGGCTTTATGGCCAGCCTTCTTCCTACCCGAGGGCCTTGGGGAGCTTGCGGAGAAGCTTCAGGGAGTGCGACAGTGCTTCCGTTTATGGAAGATTTCAGCCTGCCGCCAAGGTGCCAGGGAGGCCTGGGCCATGGTGAAGACGCGGTACAAGAAGGCGGATCCCAACCACATGGCCGAGGTCGGACCTGTGGGGCCTGATGGGAAGGAGATCCCTGTGAGTTTAGTATACGGCCAAGTAGAGTTGGCCGCTAAATTTTCCCAACGGGACTGTAAATTAGACAGCCTGTTAGACGGGATTGAGGAGGAATACAGTCAGTCGATTTGACAATGTATTGTAAAATGACATGTAAAATGCCTTCTAGCCGGATTGTAGATCGTTTGTCTTTGCTGACCTTTTCGCTTCAACCTCGGGACCCTAGAGTCTGGAGTGTGTCCGAATACCTTCTTGGTTAAGAAACAACCGGGGCATGCATGGAGACCAGGCGTAGGGGTCATTAGTGCTTTATCAGACAAGTGCCCAACTAGTTATGTTATATTGCATGGTTAGTAAGAAACATCTTCCAGGGAGAATAGTTCCGTTAAGGGTTCCTTTCCTCTGGGGAGGCATGCCCTAAAGTGCATGTCCAGACTGTGAAAAGAGCAGGATAACATCTGGGGGCAGGTAAATAAATTGACAAAAAAATCATCTTTCAAATCACCGACCGAATATTCCCTTAAGAACGCTAGCTTTCGGCTTCACCCAGTCTGAGGTACACATCCGGCTGACCCGGCAGTAACAATCGCAGAGGTGCTCCCTTTACCTCCTAGCCGAACAATCGGGAACGTAGGGGTAAGCACAGGAGCCAGGCAACCCAGCTTGGCCAAAACTTAAGTCATATCGATGCATATATTGGTGAATAAAAAGGTACACGTGGAAGTTTGACACGCGTGCTGGGCATGAAGCCCTTATAATTAAGCTTCTGGTAAAGAAGCCCCCAGGTATAATGAGTGCGGATAGCACATAAATTGCGTGCGAACCATGCGCAAGTAAGCCTTTTAAGGCTGTGATAAATAGGGGTGAGAGAAAAAAGAGAAACAAAAGACAGCTGAAGTGTAAAAAATTTGGACGGGGGAAAGGGATGAACTCTTAGTCCGGCGCTAGGCATAGAATCTTCGGAGGCGGGCTGCGTTCCATGGGTTCGGCTCGAGTCGGTTATCCGACGCATTTCGTAGATGGTACGCTCCGCCGGTCAAGACTTGATCGATGATGAAGGGGCCTTCCCATTTGGGCATGAGCTTGTCCTTTTTCTTGTCCGGCAGGCATAGAACTAGTTCGCCAACGTTGTAAGTCTTGGCCCGTACTTCTTTGCTTTGGTATCTTCGAGCCTGCTGCTGATAGAATGCGGAACGAGCCTTGGCGACGTCGCGTTCTTCCTCCAATGCGTCCAAGCTGTCCTGCCGATCCAACTCGGCTTCTCTTTCTTCGTACATGCGCACTCGAGGTGAGTCATGAATGATGTCGCAGGGCAAAACTGCTTCTGCGCCGTATACCATAAAAAATGGTGTGAATCCGGTAGTACGGTTAGGCGTTGTCCGCAGCCCCCAGAGTACAGAGTCGAGCTCCTCTACCCAGTGCGTGTCAGATTTCGTAAGGGACCGCACTAGTCTGGGTTTGATGCCGCTCATTATTAGACCATTTGCTTGTTCCACTTGACCGTTGGTTTGAGGATGATAGACTGAAGCGTAATCGAGCTTGATGCCCATATTTTTGCACCATGATTTAACCTCATCGGCCGTGAAGTTCATGCCGTTATCGGTGATGATGCTGTGGGGGACACCATAACGGTGTACTACCCCGGATATGAAGTCTATCACTGGTCCGAACTCTGCCGTTTTAACTGGCTTGGCCTCTATCCATTTGGTGAATTTATCCACCATGACCAATAGGTACCTTTGCTTGTGGGTTCCCCCTTTAAGTGGTCCAACCATGTCAAGCCCCCAGACCGCGAACAGCCAGGTAATGGGTATAGTTTTGAGGCCGGTGGGTGGCATATGGCTCTGATTAGCAAAGAGCTGACAACCAACGCATCTTTGGACTAAGTCCTGAGCATCTGCCCGGGCCGTCGGCCAATAAAATCCTGTACGGAATGCCTTTCCTACAAGGGCCCGGGCTGCGGCGTGGTGTCCGCCTAGTCCGGCGTGAATTTCAGCCAGAAGGTCTCGCCCTTCCTCTTCGGAGATACACCTTTGAAGGACTCCGGTTGTGCTTTTCTTATAAAGTTCTCCCTCATGGACCTTGTAGGGTTTAGATCGCCGAATTACGCAGCGGGCCTCGTTTTGGTCTTCGGGAAGTTTCTGCCTAAGCAAGTAGGCTAGGAATGGCTCTGTCCACGGGGCGATTACGACCATTATGTCGTGGGCTGAAGGTGTTATTTCATCGGCTAAATCGCCGATTATGTCAAATTGCTCTGTGTCGGTTGGTGCGGCTGCTTCCGGTTTGTTATTTCCGGACTCCTCTTCCCATAGTACGGATGGCTTGAACAGCCGTTCCAGGAAGATGTTTGGAGGGACAACGTCACGTTTTGCACCGATGCGTGCCAATACGTCGGCCGCTTGGTTATTATCCCTGGCTATGTGGTGGAATTCGAGTCCGTCGAACCGAGCTGACATTTTAAGGACATCGTTACGATAGGTTGCCATTTTCGGATCCTTGGCGTCAAAGTCTCCATTTACTTGGGATATTGCGAGGTTTGAGTCCCCGCGCACCTCTAGGTGTTGAATGCCCGTGGAGATTGCCATCGGGAGGCCATGTAAGAGGGCCTCGTATTCGGCTGCGTTGTTGGAGTCCGTGTACATTATCCGAAGTACGTATTGGACTGTGTCCCCGGTTGGGGACGTCAATACGACGCTAGCCCCCAATTCGGCCAACATTTTGGAGCCGTCGAAGTGCATAATCCAATTGGAGTATGCGCCGTACTCTTTAGGGAGTTCGGCTTCAGTCCATTCAGCGACGAAGTCAGCCAAAACTTGCGCCTTTATAGCTCACCGGGGTTTGTAAGTTATATCGAATGGTAAGAGATCAATGGCCCATTTTGCAATCCTGCCCGTCGCGCCGCGGTTGTTTATAATGTCATTTAGGGGTACTTCGGAGGCCACCGTTATCGAACACTCTTGAAAGTAGTGTCGCAGCTTCCGGGATGCCATGAACACCGCATACGCTATTTTTTGATAGTGTGGGTAGCGGGACTTGCAGGGAGTTAAAACAGTGGATACGTAGTACACTGGTTTTTGAAGAGGGTGTTTATGCCCTTCTGTCTCTCGTTCTACAACGAGTACCGCGCTCACAACTTGATGTGTTGCCGCGATGTATAACAACATAGGTTTGCCCAGGTTGGGCGCAGCCAGGACCGGATTTGTTGCCAATATGGCTTTTATTTCTTCGAGTCCGGCAGTGGCGGCATCCGTCCACTCAAAGTGTTCGGTGCGTCTGAGGAGGCGATAGAGGGGCAATGCCTTTTCTCCTAAGCGGGAGATAAAGCGGCTGAGAGCCACCACGCATCTAGTCAATTTTTGGATCTGTTTGAGGTCTTTTGGAATATCCAGCTATGATAGAGCTTGGATCTTGGCCGGGTTTGCTTCAATTCCTCTACCGGATACAATGAAGCCCAAGAGCTTTCCGGCTGGTACGCCGAAAACACATTTTTCCGGATTCAGCTTGATGTCATATGCTCGGAGGTTGTCGAACGTGACCCTCAAATCGTCTACTAGAGTTTCGACGTGTTTGGTTTTGACGACTACGTCGTCTACGTATGCCTCTACTGTTTTGCCGATCTGGGTAGCCAGCCATGTCTGAATCATGCGCTGATATGTTGCGCCGGCGTTTTTAAGTCCGAACAGCATCGTGTTGAAGAAGAATGGTCCATATGGAGTAATGAATGCCGTTGCGGCTTGGTCCGCTTCTGCCATCTTGATTTGATGATAGCCGGAGTATGCGTCCAGGAAGCACAATGAATCGTGCCCTGCGGTAGCATCGATGATTTGGTCGATGCGGGGGAGGGGGAAGGGATCCTTTGGGCAGGCCTTGTTTAGGTCTTTAGAATCGACACATAGGCGCCAGGATTTGTCCTTCTTTGGTACCATTACCAGGTTTGCTAGCCAATCCGGATGTTTGATGTCTCTGATGAATCCGGCTTCCAATAGTTTGGCTAGTTCTTCTCCCATCGCCTATCTTTTGGGTTCGGAAAATCGTCGAAGAGCCTGTTTGACTGGCTTGAACCCTTTTAGGATATTTAGGCTATGCTCTGCCAATCTACGTGGGATTCCTGGCATATCTGAAGGATGCCAGGCGAAAATGTCCCAATTTTCCCAAAGGAATTCTCGCAGTGCGGCGTCTACATCAGGGTTCAACTGTGCCCCGATGGAGGCCGTCTTTGTCGGGTCCGTTGGATGGACCTGGAATTTTATTATTTCGTCTGCTGGTTTAAAGGAGGTGGACTTGGATCTCTTATCGAGTATCACATCGTCTCTATGCACCGTAGAGCGCAGCGCAGTGAGTTCCTCTGCCGCTAGGGCTTCGGATAGTGCCTCCAGGGCTAATGCGGCTGTTTTGTTTTCGGCGCGGAGTGCTATGTCCGAATCACTAACGAGAGTGATTATCCCGCCGAGCCCAGGCATTTTGAGCTTCATGTACCCGTAATGGGGTACGGCTTGAAAAATTGTGAATGCCTCTCGTCCTAATATAGCGTGATATCCGCTGCTGAACGGGGCCACTTGGAACGTGATTTCTTCGGACCTGTAATTGTCCGGCGAGCCGAACACCACATCAAGTGTGATTTTTCCGGTGCAGCGCGCTTCCCGGCTAGGGATTATTCCTCTGAAGGTTGTGCTGCTTCGCTCAATGCGGCTCCAGTCTATTTCCATTTTTTGAAGAGTCTCCTCGTAAATGAGGTTTAATCCGCTGCCGCCATCCATGAGTACCTTGGTAAGTCGAAAGCCGTCCACTATTGGATTGAGGACCAATGCGGCTGGTGCTCGGGCTGTTCGGAATTTAGGTTCGTCGCTGGCGTTGAAGGTGATGGCCGCGTCGCTCCAAGGATTGGCTGTTGCTACTTGGTTGACTTCGGCGAGGCTGCGGATTGTTTGTTTCCACATATTGTTTGATGCGAAAGTTTCGAAGACTGTTGATATCGTACCGGTACTGTTGGTGTGGTTTTCCGGGGCTAGAAGCTCCTCGCCACTTTTGGCCACCTGCTGTAATATCCAACACGCCCGAAGGCTATGCGTTGGGGTGGCGCCCTCGGTACTATGAATTGTATAGGGTCTGCTAAGCCATCCCTCCAATACGGTTCCGTTCCCTTTATGGGGGTTCTGTTTTTTGGTTTTTGTACCTGGTGCCTGAGTGTAATGCACCCTTTTGTTGCGGACTGGGGTTGTATTCGGGGCCGGATTGTCCCAAAACCTATTTTCGGTTTCCGGAAACTCTCTACCGCATAGTACTTTCGTACTATGGATGCCAGGTCGGCGAAGCGTGTGATTTCACGACGGCTGACGGCGTTCAAGATTCCTCTGTCCGTGCAATTATTGCAAAAAATTGAGATTGCATTTTCCTCTTGGCAGTCCTTTATCCTGTCCATAACCAGGAGGAATCTGGCCCAGTAATGATGTACTATTTCAGCTGGCTCTTGCCGGATTAGAGATAGATCGCATATATCTGGACGGGTGGGCCTAATTGAGTCCGGGACCCTACCCATCTCGAGGCTCGAGGGCCGAGAAGTTTCCGAATTCGGAAGCTTGGAAAGTGGAACGTTGTCCAACGAGTCCGGTCCGATGCCTGACTTTAGGTTCAGCGCTTGATCGAAATCCGTCCCGCATGGAGGGTTCGGTAGCCCGGACACGACTAGTTTTCAATATAGGAGAAAGGTCGCCGCAATGTTCTTCTACCACTGTGACGTGGTGGGTAACCTGGGGAGAGTTAATCTCTCTCAGATCGGTTTTAAGCCCGATCTAATTGTAGTCTGTAGCGACTCCCAGGGCGGCGATGTGATCCAAGAGTTCGTTTACGGACGAGAGCTCTGTTGGATCTAGCTGCTCGGCGAATTCCGAGTTGACGTGGAGATTGCTTTCGATGACCCGAGAGGTCATCATCGAAGCGGTGGCCGGACAGGCGGTCATAAGAAAACCACCTAGCCGGATAGTTTGGTCGGCGGCCAAGGCTCCTTTGGCGAAGATACCGTCCTTGAAGACGGGAAGAGGCATCCTTCCTATCGGTGACGGCACAGAGGAACTCTCAATGAAAGCACCAATGTCGGTGTCAAAACCGGCGGATCTCGGGTAGGGGGTCCCGAACTGTGCGTCTAGGCGGATGGTAACAGGAGACAAGGGACACGATGTTTTACCCAGGTTCGGGCCCTCTTGATGGAGGTAAAACCCTACGTCCTGCTTGATTGATATTGATAATGTGGATATTACAAGAGTAGATCTACCACGAGATCAAGGAGGCTAAACCCTAGAAGCTAGCCTACGGTATGATTGTTGTAATGGTTGTTGTGTCCTACGGACTAAAGCCATCCGGTTTATATAGACACCGGAGAGGGCTAGGGTTACATAGAGTCGGTTACAATGGTAGGAGATCTACATATCCGTATTGCCAAGCTTGCCTTCCACGCCAAGGAAAGTCCCATCCGGACACGGGACGAAGTCTTCAATCTTGTATCTTCATAATCTTGGAGTCCGGCTGACGATGATAGTCCGGATGATGATAGTCCGCCCCCACAGAATGGACCATCAGGCATCAATCTTGGGCATCTATTAAACCAGCCCTGCCCAAGACATGGGATGAAGGAAAGGCCGTCCGGACACCTCTGGAAAGATTGCCTCATCATGAAGGAGTTCAAAAATTCGAATTTTTACCAAGATGGTCAGGGACCGGGCAACGGTTTAGGATCTGGTTTCCATGGACCGGGTTATGGTGGAGGCGGTTCAAGCTTGGGATTCCAAGGTAATCCGGGCAATCAAAACAACCAGGATGGTTACAATCAGCAGAACAATCAGGGAAATCAGTAACAATCGAGTTATCAGAGCCACTCGAAGCAGTTGAACAGTGGGCAGTATCATGTTTTCACCACTAGCTTATGCAAGCGTGACCAGAAGCTTCATAAGAGGGTAGTAAATTCGGTTGAACCGGCAGTCCCACGTTATTTGCGTTGGTCTAAACAACCCATCGTATGGAGCCGGGAGGATCACCCGCCATGGGTTCATAATCCGGGTCACCTGGCGTTGGTAGTGGCACCTTAGGTTGGAGGGTATAAGTTCACAAAGGTACTCATGGACGGAGGGAGCAACATCAATATCCTCTATTATGAGACCTTCCTCACATGGGGCTGATAGATAAAAACCTTAAACCGTCAAACACTGTTTTCCATGGTGTGGTACCTGGTAAATCGGCATACCCGGTTGGTAAGATAGCTCTGGAGGTTGCGTTTTCAGATGATCATGATTCCAGAGCAGAGACCTTAACCTTTAAAGTGGTGAAAATTAAGAGCCCTTATCATGCTCTGTTTGGGCGGCTGGCTTATGCTAAGTTCATGGCCCGACCCTATTATGTTTATCTGCAGCTCAAGATGCCGGGTCACCATGGGACCATCACAGTACATCAGAGCCGGAAGATAGCTTTGGAGTGTGAAGAGGGCGATGCAGCTTACGTCGAGTTGGTTTGTGCAACTGAGGAGTTAAAATTTTATAAGGACAATGTTGATCTGGTGGATATGACATCTTTGAAAAAGCCAACCACAAAGCATGATCCGGCCTTGAAGTTTAAATCGTCTGACGAGACTAAATTGGTTGATTTTGTTCCTGGCGATTCATCCAAGCAGTTCAGCGTCAGTACTAACCTGGATCCGAAATAGGAAAGTGCGCTCATCGAGTTCATCCATGAGAATCGGGACATCTTTGCATGGAAACCTTCTGACATGTCAGGTGTACCGAGGGAACTCGCTGAGCACACACTCGATATTGATCCCATGTTTAAACGGGTCAAGCTGTTTCTTCGCCGCTTCAATGAAGAAAGGTGCAAGGCCATTGGTGAAGAGGTAGCCCGGCTTTTGGCGGCTGGGTTTATCATTGAGGTTTTTCATCCTGAGTGGCTTGCTATCCCGGTGCTTGTGCCCAAGAAGAATGGCACTTGGCGCATGTGTGTGGATTACACGGATCTGAACAAGGCTTGTCCAACTGATCCTTTTGCTCTCCCTCATATTGATCAGATTATTGATGCTATAGCGGGTTGTGAGCGCTTGAGTTTTTTGGATGCTTATTCTGGTTATCATCAGATCAAGATGGCAGTTAAGGACCAGGAGAAAAGAGCTCTTATAACTCCCTTTGGAGCCTTCTGTTATGTATCTATGCCTTTCGGGCTCAAGAGTGCCCAAGCGACTTATCAGCGATGCGTGCAGAAGTGCCTTCACAAGAAAATTGGGTGCAATGTTCATGCTTATGTGGACGACATTGTGGTGAAGTCCAGGAAGAAGGAGACATTGATAGATGATTTGAAGGAAACCTTTGATAACCTCTGGGTTTATAAAATGATGCTTAACCTGGCCAAGTGCATCTTCGGTGTACCGGTAGGTAGACTCTTGGGTTTTCTGGTGTCCAACAGGGGAATTGAAGCTAATCCGGAGAAGATCAAGGCCATCACTTCTCTGGCTAAACCGGCGTGTATCAACGATGTACAATGTGTGGCGGGTCGTACTACGGCGCTGAGCCGGTTTATCAGCCGGTTGGGAGAAAAAGCTATCCCTTTATACCAGATGATGAAAAAGATAGACAACTTTGTCTGGAATGATGCTGCTGATGCAGCATTGGAGGACTTGAAGAAGCAGTTAGCTGAGCCACGTGTTCTTGCTGCCCCCGTTGATAAAGAACCATTGCTGTTATATGTGGCTGCTAACGCCCGGGCTGTCAGCGTGGCTATTGTGGTGGAGCGCAAGGAGGCAGGTAAGGAGTATCCGGTTCAGCGACCGATTTATTATATCAGTGAGGTGCTTATTGAGTCAAAGCAGAGATATCCACATTGGCAGAAGCTTGTGTATGGAGTTTTTATGGCGAGCCGGAAGCTTAAGCAATACTTTCAGGGCCATCCCATCACTGTGGTCAGTTCCGCTCCTTTGGGAGATATCATCCAAAATAGGGAGGCAACTGGCTGAGTTGCTAAGTGAGCTATTGAGCTTGGACCTCACGGGTTAAAATATATGCCTCGTACGGCTATCAAGTCCCAAGCGCTCGTGGACTTCATCAATGACTGTACAGAGTTGCAGGCACCAGAGGATAAACCGGATAACACATACTGGACTATTCACTTCGACGGGTCCAGACAATTGGAGGGCTCAGGGGCTGGAGTTGTTCTTACTTCCCCTCGAGGTGATAAATTTTGTTATGTTCTGTGCTTAATGTTTCCTTGTACAACAATGCAACTGAGTATGAGGCCTTCCTCCACAGTATTTGAGTGGTTAAGGAAATGAACTTAACCCGGGTACGATGCTTTGGGGACTCCGATTTGGTGGCTCAGCAAGTCTCTGGTACTTGGGATTCTAAGGATCCACCCATGGCGGCTTATCGACGCGAGGTGGATGTTATTGCTGGTCACTTCAAGGGTTACCAGGTTGAGCACATTGATCAGCGCAAAAATGAAGCAACAGACGCTTTAAGCTGGCTGGGGTCTCAGCGTAAACCGGTGCTGCCCAATGTCTTTCTTGACGTTTTGCATAACCCGTCGGTCAAGTTGCCTACAGAGGAGGATCTGGCTGTTCCTGATCCGGAGGCTCAATTGGTGGCTATTCTTCACGTTACTGTAACAGCCCCAAAATCGGGTTATCAATTTTTGAGCTGTTATTCCGTCCTGGCACTCATTTCCAAAAATCTTTCTCTTGAGTTTGTTGGATGACTCTGAGAATTCTTGTCATTTCCAACCTTTCAAAACCTTGCTCATGTCTTTGTCAGTGGGCAAGACCTCATTTGCCTCAGCTCCAACCCTCTCAAACCATAATTCCAAATTTTTGGAATTGATCATGGCCTTTGTGATTACAAAGGAGCTATCATTTTCCTTGATCTGTTGATCATCCCATATGTTTCCAGAAACCCTCCTATCCTTTTCAACCTTGGATATGCAAAAATATTGCCAAGTCTCATGCAATATTTTTGAATTATGATTTATTCCTCTTCTTGCCTTTCTGAGCAATAAAATCCAAAGGCATGGCTAGTCATCTCCTAAATTCACGTGAATTGGTGGAGTTGATAATTATGCCTAATCCAAGCTCTGCAAAAATATTGGCCATAATTAAATAAGGAAAATTGCCTTTTCCTATTTAATACCAATATTGCATTTCTGCCATTTTCTAAAGGAACTATTATTTTTATAGCAGATAAAATTCTCACATAAATTGTAGAGCTTGTCCTTGCTATATAATCACTAGTTCCATCCTTATCTCATGTTCCACAGTTCAAAATTGGGCACATGATCCAATGCAAGTTTTTGCCTTCTCAGAAATTTTGCAAAGCAAGTGCTTTATTCTTAATTCTAATTGAGCTGCAATTTGGCAGGGTGCTTAACCTTGATAAATCACCCATGGATACTAAAGATGAGCTCAATCCATTCATCCTAGCTCCCTGTGTAATTTTTCAAAGTTTCTGACCAGAATGCAACTTTATGAAGGAAGTACCTTCATAGAGTTTGCAAATGGGATGAAACTTTGCCATCTTCTCAAGTATCCAAAATAATTAGCCTCCACCTAAATTCAGCTCATTTCATTGATCCATGTGAGCACAGGAACAATTCTTGTTTTCTGTCCAAATTTTCAGTTTGTGAAGCAAGTATATTTTATCTTGCTCCATTATGGCTTAAAATATTAGCTTTCTCCTATCCATATAACCCACCTACCCAAGAGTTTGGCTCATTTAATGTAGACAATATTTCCCTAGATTTTTCCCAAGTTTCTGGTCAGAAGTGATGCTTGTGAAACATGTACCAATTTGGCAAGTTCTTTTGGTATGATCTTTTTGCAGCATCTAAATATGACCATATCATGAAGATTTGCCAAGTGGGAGCCAAATCCAACACTCCTAGTGAGTGGTTCTTCCTCGTTTGTTTTCTGGACCAGATTTGGCAGTTGCACTGCAACTATGCTAAATACTTGTCCAAATGCCCTCATAATTCCCAGGACTGTAGTCCTTGCTACCCTAAACCTCCCAGACATCACGCTTAGTCCTTAATCCCTCTAGTTTGATCACCAAGATGTGGCCAAGTTTGCAACAGCAAACTTGTCGAGCTTGGTTCCCTTTGCTCGTGCCATCCCCTCAGTCTTAATGAGCTTCGGAAGGACTTCTCCGCTGACAAGGTTTGGCACTTAGTTGACGACCAGAGCGCGCGATGTCGGTGGTGACCAAGGGGCTATGCAAGCCAAATAGGTGGCCTAGCCACTGTTCTTGTCGGCACCCTTGCTCCGGCCGGTTCTGGTTTGTCCAATCATGTCACACAGCTCAGCCTCATCGTCGCCGTGCGCCTGGAGCTCGTTCCCCCTTCGTTTGCTTCCTCGTTGAGCCGTCGCCGTCGCCGAACTCAGTACGCGCCCATGCACCGTCGTTTCCTCGCCTCCTCCCCCTCGAGCTCTCCCCGCGGCTATAAGTAGAGCCATCGACCCCCTCGTAGTCCTCAACGCCTCCCAGAGCCTCTCCCCGAGCCCAGAGCCCCTCCCTGACCCCCACCATCACCATGGCCGCCGCCTTGGGCCTCCTTTGATTCCGGCACTCCCGAGCCCTCCTCTCCGTTCCCTCACCACCACTGCATTCCCCATGCTCCGGCGAGCCGCCCCGTAGCCTCGGCCTCCCCTCTCCCTCACCGGAGCACCCTATTCACCGATGGCCGAAGCTCCTCTCTGCCGCGGGCCCTACAGCCCCTTCTCTGGTGCTCCTCGGCGGCAGCGACTACCACCATTAGATGCGCCTCTTCCTCCTGAGAAGATTGGTAGGTCCCCCGTCTCCTATGGTAGCCGGATGTGCCGGCGGTCGCCGTCGGGGCGAGCCTGCTCCCTCGGCCAGGCGAGCACCGCGGGAGAAAGAAGAAGGAGCGGGAGGAGAGGGATAAGTCAGCGCGGGTCCCACCCGTCAGCCGCACAAGACGCAGGCTGACGTGGATAAGTGGACGCGCGTTTTGCTGAAATACGCTTACAGTCAACGAAAGCGTACTTCCGCTCTGCTTCAACCAAAATACGTTTTCCCTGCTGAAAAGTGTATTCCACCGAAAGGCGCGTTCAGTTTTTCCTCCAGGGGCTTGTTGGCTGAAATTTTTTCACCGATAGGTCCCTGAACTTCAACCCTTCGTATCTCGACAACCATAAGTCTGATTAAGGTGATTCCAACGCTCACGTCTTCGTCTCGTTGAACTCTTTTCGTTGGTATCATTTTCATAATGATTTAACACAGTGAAAATGACCACTTTGCCCTTGCCCGTAAACAGCCCCCTACGTGAGAGAACTGTTTCCGGTAACTCTTTCCGCGATCGTCCCGCACTTTTTCCCGGAGTATTTCTCGACCTCAGGCAAGCCAACCTCTTATCATGAGCCCTGAACTTGCATGTTGACTTTGCTCGCACCTCATGTGTGTGTTTAGTTGTGGTACTTTCGTGTGTGTTCCGTCTACTGTTATTGTAGTCATGCTATATGCTTGTTATCTATCTTGCATGCTTATGCTTTCATAAAATAAGTTGACATGCTAGTTTGCTGTTGTTACTGATAATATCATGCCTCTGTCTAGTTTAGTTTCATGTTAGTAGTATCGATGCTATGATAATTCTGTTGCACTGATAAGTTTGCTAGTACTTGGGATTGCTATGTTTCGCATGCTATCATTGTTCTTTTGAAATGCTTGATGTTTTGTTACTGCATCGGTATGTTGCATGTTAGTTGTTGCATTCATGTTAATACTGCTCGCATGATGATTGATGATGGAGAAGTTAATAATATGACTTAATTATAAACCTCCTCCGTCATCACTGGGATATCACAGTGCCACCCAACTCGAGCTTTCTCTAGTGCAACCACATTTACCTTATGGGGAGGTCCTAGCTGGGTCTATTGTCATGCCTCTCGCCGGTGCCTCCTGCGAGGGAAGGTTATGGGCATGCGCTACACTGATCAAGTAGGCGGACATAACCTTGTCTGCTCGTTTTTGTTTTTATGGTATACCTTGTCCCTGTTTGGGACTGTTTTGCCACGATGGTGGCCGTCGGTGTCTTTGGTAAACACGGGGCCACCCAGGACTAAACCCCAAGGGGGTGTTGGTCGTAGTGGCCGTGAGAGTGTCATGGCAGTAGTTCGGCTTTGTCTAAACACCCTGGTCCGCATGTATGGGAGTGCAAGGCCAGGGTTCCGTAGTGTGGGTAAAGTGCGCTACCTCTGCAGAGTGTATTCAATCTATCGATAGCCGCGTGCTCGGTCATGGGCACAAGTTCGTAGTAGGTCACACTATCGGGTCTTGGTTGAAATGGAGGATAAACCTACTAATAACTTGTGTGATAACTAAGATGTGATAAATCTTGCGATGACTTGGACCATGAGAAAATCATGAGAAGTCACGATGATGTGTTGATATGACCCCGAGAAGAGGTCCCGCTAAGTCATGCTTGTGCTCCGAGGAGCCGTGGCAGAGTAAGTGATTATTGCATAAGGTTGATACAACATGTCTTCACGGGAGGTAACTGGTAGTTTATTTTCAGCATAGTTTCCTGATACCATGCCATGTTTTGATATGCTATGCTTTGTTGTTGCTTTGATAGAAGTAAGTTTGATATGCCATGCTAGTAGATGTTGTGCTATTATTCATGCTTAGTTTGATTTATGATTAATATCATGCCATGCTTAGAAGTTGTGCTAAAGCAGACTATTGCATATGCTTGGTTCTTGCTTTGTCATCTGTTTGTTTGGATGCTATGTATTTGGTTGTCTTGCAAGTACATTCAATGTACTAACCTGGCGTGTCATGCCAGTTCTATAGGTCGTGCCTGATTTGTTCGCTTGTTCCGTCGTGCTAGGCCATAATCTTGCCAGTCCTGTGAGTTATGTAGTCCTATCAGAGTGAGACGCTGCCAAACCAAGACTTCTGCCGCCATTTAAATAGACTTCCTTTGCCATCCGTATAGCCTTAGGGCTATGCCAGGTAATTGTATTCATCAATGATGTAATCATATACACATGTATTTGATGAATATTATTGTACCTGGAATGTTGTATCATGGACCTGTCATGCGTCAAGCATAATCCTGGGCTGACGTGCGAAGGCCCCCTGCTCCATGCGGATTGGGGTGCCAGAGGAGATGGTATCAGAGCAGCCAGGCTGGCATAGGTTATCCTATCATTAGATCATTGCTACCATCAGCCCGTAATGACCCTAAGGGATTTGACCCATCCCTGGCATCCGGCATGGCCCCTGTTAATCTATAGGTGGCACAGTCAGGACCGACACGTCCTCACCCTGCTGTCCCTGCCTAGTTATCCGTGGATTGAATAGCAACCCTATCTATTCTGGTCGGCCGCATCGCTTTCCCTTTGCCATTAAGGGAAAGGGGGCCGCACCATGCGGGCATGTCCTGCATAGCTGCCTATAAAAGCCCTTTTCGCTAGCCGTATCGCGCACTCATCAGTCAGCCATGTCCCTGCAAAGAAGCCTAGCTAGCAACACTCCAGCCATGGCTAGCACCTTCAAAGCTCCCAAGTTTTACATCCGCACCTATGCCGTCAACCACACTGGCTTTCCACCCCTTCTTGCCGAGATGCTCACCAAAGCCTTTGGCTGTAAGGCAAGCCCCGATTACCTGGTGTTCCAATCGGCACCTGTCCCTCACCTTCATCGCTTTGATGCAAGAGTGCACATCAGCCTATGTCCCGTAGTAGATGGCCAGCCATTGGATTTACAGGGTAGAGCCATGCCTACCACTGATTTATCCATTCAGACCGCTGCTGTGGAGGCTATCCTACACCACCGAACCAAGTTCTCGCATGTAGCAACAAGGTGGGAGTTCTGCTTTTTCCCCACTGTGGCAAAAGCAGGAATGGAGCCTTCTCCCGCTATCCAAGGAGATGACCCCACAATCGCTCACCTGGTGCAATACATCACCGCCCAGGGAATGATGATTTTAAAGATGCTTGCCGAGTTTAGAACCATGGACAATGATGTGGTACGAGTCGTCAAGGAAGCTTACCGTGAGGCTCATAAATTCGCATCTCAAGTCATTTGCCCAACGCCATCCAAACCAGTGCTATCCTCTCAGCCTGTGCTGTGGCCCAAGCCAAACATCATCACCCTCGACAAGGCTCTTTTACGGATCCACCAGCAGCATTTGCTTGGATCGATTTTAGGCACACCTCCAGCAGTAGACACTACAAAAAAATACAATTCCGTGATGATACGTGTTTGTCACAGTAGGTCGCGTTTTTTGTCATGCATGTACATCCATGACAAATTTATGACAGAATCAAGATAGTCATACCTGTGCTATCGTAGAAGTGTTCCATGACATTACCAAAATTATCATCACGGAAGTGTCCACTTCCATGACGATAAATCGCACGTCATAGAAGTGCTTTCGTCAAGGGTGACCGACACGTGGCATCCACCGTAATGGAACGCCGTTAAGCTATCGGGTCGGGTTTTGGATCCGATAACCCGTTAACAGCCCCGACCAATGGGGATTTTCCACGTGTAAAATCATCATTGGCTGGAGGAGACACGTGTCAGGTCCGCGTTGGCACAGGTGTCACTCATCCAATGGGCGAGACGCGCCTATGATATGTTGACACATGGATCGGCCCATCAAGTTTAAATGGGCCGGCCCAACTAAAGCCCACAAGATTTTGCGAACCATAATGGGCCGGCCCAGCTAAAGGCCCACGAGATTTTGTGGACCATAATGGGCTGGCCCAGCTAAAGGCCCACAAGATTTTGCGGGGCATAATGGGCCGGCCCAGGTAAAGGCCCACAAGATTTTTGTGTGCCATAATGGGTCGGCCCAGGTAAAGGCCCACGAGATTCTTGCAGATCATAATGGGCCGGCCCAGCTAAAGGCCCACGAGATTTCACCGACATTAATGGGCCGGCCCAGCTGTAGGCCCACAAGATTTTGAGGACCCTAGTAGGCCGGCCCATTAACTGGCTGCCATGTTTTGGGCCAAATGCCGGCCCATATTTGATCCGGTCCATTAATGGCCTACCACGTTCCGGGCCTAATAATGGCCCATATGAGATCTGTCCCGTTAAAAGCCTACCACGTTCTAGGCCAAATTATGGCCCAGATCAGGTCTGGCCCTTTAAGAGGCTTTAGGCTCAATTATGGCCCATATCAGATTCGGCCCGTCAACTGGACGCTATGGTTTTGGGCCCACTTGCTAAAGGCCCACTTAGTAATTTGACCTGTTAAGGGCCCGTTTAACATTTCGGCCCTATATTAATTTCGGCCTGTTAAAAGCCCATCATATAGTTGGGCCTAACTACGGCCCGGTTTGCATCCGGCCTGCTCGCAGCCGATATCTGATTGGGACAAACAAGGACCGAGACAATTTTGGCCTGTTAAAAGCCCGTGATTTGATTCGCACAATCATGGGTCGGGGTCCATTTCGGGCTGCTGCCGGCCCGCGAGCTGTTCGACACGTTTCAGGCCCAACCTACATCGTGATTGCATGACGACCTGATTATGTACCGTAATTTTACAGTTTGGCCGGTTTACTGCGAAGACAAGATATATATATATATATACAGTAAAATAACTGCAGCATCGTGAATAAGAAAAAACCTAGACTATACAATAAAGAAATTACGATATATTACATCCACTGGGCATCAAAGTTCGCCACTATGATAATAAAGCACAAGCAGACATCAGATTACATACACTGGGCATCAAAGATCGCCACCAGTGCAAATAAACACACCGACAAAATAATATACAAAACCAATAGCACTTCAATAGAGTTCAAGAAAGGTTAGCCCTGCTGGGGAGCTGCAACGCAAGCAGCTGAGCAAGATGATGAGACTGCGCTTGTTCAACACTTATATCTTCCTCACTCTGAAAGATAAACAAGCAGACAGATGACAGGTTTTTCACATGAAAGTATTAGTGCTGACAATTCATCACATTTCTTACTGACGAATAAAGTGACATAGTTTAAAATTACATTAACACAATATGGTATTGTTCAGGTCAAGACATGGCAGGAAATGATATTGTGAAGGAGTTGGCAGCTTCACGACACCACTGGATTACAGATCAAGAACTCACAAGTATCAATGGTTAGTGTGCTGTCAATTTATCCCATTTCAGATTGGCAAATAAAGAGACGGTTTAAATAATAGTAGAATGATATGACATTGTTCATAGTTAAGACATTGCAGAATATGACATTGTGCTGTAGTGGGTAGGTTCACCACACCACTGGATTACAGATGAAGAACAGAAGCATACATGCAGTGCAAAAGAAGATCACTTGCTCTGTATAGTTTAATTTACATGGTATGAAGAAGGAACTTGGTTGTACAACTGAAAACTTAAATTGAGAAGGACAAACTTTTGTTTATGAACTACATAATAAACTTTAAACATGCAATTTGATGCAAACACCAAAAAGAAACAGCTATTGCAGTCATGCCTAACCAAATATATACAACAAAGTTTGAAGGCTTGAGAAGGACAAACTTACATTATTGGTGAAGACAGGCTCTATAAAGGCCTTGTCCATGCTGATGGGGGGGGGCAATTCAAGAAGTTTACCACAGAATCTTCTTCATAAGCATTGCCTTTATTCTTCATTTTGTTAAGAGTAAATATAGATGTGATAATATACAAAAAAATGGAGAATATTTAAGATAAGATGAAGAGTGATGCTACATAACCAAGTAGCTATAAATGTAAGTGCAGCGATACAGGCAAAAGGTACAACCAAGAGCAATGCACAACTAAACTTCTTCAGTACCAACCTTATGGTAAGAGTAAATATAGATCTGATGTGTAGAAAATGGAGGGCAAAGGAAAATAAGCTGCAGAGTGACGGTACATGAACAACTACCTGTCATTATAAGTACATTAATAAAGGACAACATGTACTTACAAGAACAATGCAGAGCTAAAAAAGAACATTGGCATTGGATATATTCTACACTAATGTAACCATTCATACAGATTAGATAACTTGGAGCGAACAATTGATAAGCAAGATATCATGCGTACTGCTATCACATAATGAACTAGGTATGTATGCAAGTACAGTGATACAGGACAACAGGTACTAACAAGAGCAAAGCAGCGGGCATCATATTTGCAATATCTTGTCATTCTTTTCAAACCGGAATTCTTCTTCGAGCAGATTTCCTGCAAAAAAGATTCGTAAGGCACATGCAGAAAAGTAGAAGTTCAAATTGTCACGTGATTTCATAGATAGTAACTCATCCTGGGAACGTGACCAGTGCATAATAAGGTTTTTCCATTCAATGTCTTCTAAATTTAGCACAGGAGACTTCACCGGAAATTCGTTTATAGACTTGCCATCAAAGTGTGATTTCCTTAGGTAACACCGATACTGCTGCAATGCTTCCTTGAAAAGCACAAGCAAGCTTTGCTCGTCGTGATTATCCAGATTGACCCTCGCCTAGTTACAACAATGTAATTTAAATCATTGATGTGTTCAATTAGCAGAAAACAGGAAAATAATAATGATGAATAATAACACTTACACGTAAGTTGGACAGGAAGATGTGAAAATGGTGTTTGTCTTCACTATAATCTTCCCATGATGGGAATATATGCACGTAGTCCCTAACAACATTGAAAGCATTGTCTTTTAAACTGGGAATAAATGGAATGGGGTTCCAATCTGCAGGAATTGGTCGTCTCTGCAGTTGGGATAGGTCTTCGGCCGGTGGACTTGCTGTACTTTTTGCTGGAGTGGGATTTTTCTGTGGTATGGCTGGTGCTATGGCAAATGAAATCGGTATACCTTTTGCTGGAGTGCAGGTCCTGTGTGGTGGGGCTAGTGGTGTGGCCAGTGAAGTATGGGTACAGTCTACTAGAGTCGGTCCTACGTTTTGTGTCACTAGTTGTACAACCAATATATGTGGGGTGCTGTCTGATTTCTCCGGCACCACCATGTTTTTCAAGGACTTTGCTGGTGCTCCTTAGGTTCGGCAATCACCCTCTTCCTTTTTGATGTCTGATGCACAAGAACAACATTTGAGTGGAAAAACATGGTATGATGACAAATGGAATATGTATTGATAATGGATGGGCATGGCATCTCGACATATATGATGAGTAAACTAAGAAGATGGCGGTGCAACAAAGTAGAAGAAATGCAAGACAACATATGCAAGATACCCGCAATCAATAAAACCTTGCCAAATTAGAACAAGCACCTTGATGGGTGAACAGGACATGCCATCTGCCTTTGACTCCTCGAGGTTTGAATAGTCATTAGGATCATATTCTGAACAAGAATCAACAGGTGGGGAGCATATGAGTTTCATTGCATCCGGAATGGCACTCAATGCCTTGGTGCCAATTTTGTAAGTCATTGCAGTGTTTAGCTTCAAGAGTGCACTGCTGCTAGTGCGCCACAAAGCAGCTACACAAATCATAGTGTAGATATAACGGGGAAAACCATAAGCATCAGAGTAAAATCAGCAAAGTGGAATTTGCTGGAATATATGTGCTAGTACTGCCGCTAGGCTAGAAATGCTTCGGATACCAGTTCTCTTCAACTGAAGGTGCGATAATATTAATAGTAGTGTAACTCTCAAAGGCGACACAGCTCCCCGCATTTCCTTGCTATTCTTATAGGATTCAAGTGGGCAGGTGACTACAAATCCTATTCCTATGTTTACAAAATCCTACGAATCAAAGAGGCTCAAAGTGTCCATCACAACCGACCGTATAGACCTCTACACTGCAAATGTCCCTGCTCATCTTCAGTACAAGGAACATACTGTACTACTATCATACTCCCTCCGTTCCAAAATATAAGTCTTGGTAGAGATTTCCACTATGGATCACATATAGATGTATCCAGATACATTTTAGAGTGTAGATTCACTCATTTTGCTCCATATGTAGTCCATGGTGGAATCTATACAAAGACTTGTATTTAGGAATGGAGAGAGTACATATTAAAGAAGAACGGAAGAGGAACATGGTAAAGAAGAGCAAGCAGATTTTGGATAATAAAATGTTGGTTGCGCAGTGCCCACACACGATGAACCAGAGTGCATTAAGAATGCAACTCCCAGCTATCTCTCGACCATTTCAGGCGGTTGGATGAAGATCCTACGTCTCCTAACCCATCTTCTTCCTCGTCTCTGATACTTCCCATACAAAATACCGCACGGGCCGCCGGCTAGACCACCGGCCCCCACCGCCTGTGTTCCTCCGCCACCCCCACCCCCACCCCCGCCCCAACCCCCACCCGCATCGAGTTTTCTTCGTTCGGCGAGGCCCCACAACCACCCGAGCCCCTTTGTTCGCATCGGTGAACTCCGACGAGCTCTGAAAAATCGACTGACCCAATTTTGAAATTTAGTCTGTTGTGATTTAAGTAGTGTGGAAAATAAAAGGGGAAAACCATAAGCATTGGGAGTATAGTGTTGAGCGTGCCATGGCGGATCTGAAGGTGCAAACCTGACAAAGGCAACTTTGCAACCAAGACAAGAAATCAGAGTAAAGTAGTGGCGATCTATTTTCTTGCTGCTATAAATAAGTTGAGCAGATACGAAAGAGTACCGCCTCTGGTGCGGCGCCGTGTACGCATCTACTGAGAATTTGATGGTGCTGCGGTAGCGATGGCTGTCGGCAGCGTGGAACCAGATCTAGGAGGGTAGACGGTGGCAGCTGGGCGCGGTGGACGAGACGGTCGTAGGAGCGGCGCCGGCAAGGTGGACGACGGTGGGGATGAAGCGAGAGGACGGGATGCAAGGATCCCGGTCCGAAGCCATGGATGAGAGAGGTCGATCTCTTGTAATGGACGGCGGCGTCGGGGTATCAGCTCCGGCATGGTGGAGGAGGACGGCGGTGGATGGGGTGGCGGACGGCGATGGATGGAGGAGGGTGGGGTGGAGAGGGTGTTTTGGTGCCCACGAAGTACGAATGGGGAAAAGGGACGTAGAGAGGAAGGGGGGAACCATGTATTCAGGGCGTGCTTGTCTCAAATGCAAGGAAATTTACAAACTTAGCCCCCATTTCAAATTTCTACTACATCACAACAACATTAGTCGGTTGGGGATAGGACGGTAATCTCGCATACACCGAATATTTGCCGACGAGAGTTTGTTTTTGGCGCCCACCGTGTATGAATATGAATCGGGGAGGGAGTCGATTTCGGCCGAGGACACACTGTGTTTTGGCGCCCACCGTGTATGAATCCGGGTGAGAGGCGGTTACGTCACGTTTGGGTGAAATTACAAACCTACCCCTATCGAAACCTATAGAAATCTAGCAGATAGGCTTTGCGTGGCAATGATAGGCAGTAGTAATTTCCATCTCGCAGATTTTGGTTTTGGGCGGTTACTGCGACTTTCCCCGCTTCGTTCAAATTTTGCACAGTGCATGTTTACCATGCCAACTCAATTCGAATCCCGTTTGTATTCTATTTTTTTCGGGCGGGATACATTTTCAATTGGAATTACATTCTATATACATCGTTTTTTATATATACTTTCAGAAGTACAACAAAGAATTCTGCTCCTTTATATGTATAATATGATTTACAAATACAACGATCTCAAAATCTTTAGGTTGAATTCGAATTTTTTAACCAAATTATGTTCTACTAAAATGTATGGATTAGTAATATCTACATATTAAATAACATAGATGTGCGTGAATTCATATGAGTATGCATGTTTGATAGATCAATTTTTGTTCGAGTATGGATTACATGTATCATCATCTCCAATTCAAATATTTGAATCTCTTTTCTGTTCACTCCTTTCACACCCATCTCTATCGCATGCATGCTCCTTCAGGTAGCTATCACTCTCTTTTCTCCAGCTCACCCGCACGCTCACTTCATGTTTCTCCTATCCTCGCAAACATGGTCTCTCGACGTCTCCCTTGAGAAGTGTCACACTCTCCCTATCATTATACATTATCTCTCACGTCTCTACTGTTCTCTAGTATCACTCGGTACCTAAGCTTTCTTTTTCACCGCCACACACACAGTCTCCACTCATCTTTCACTTTGTCTTTCTCTCTATGGGATTCTCTCACACACCCTATATGTCTCTACATATGACCCATACCACTAAAATTACTCTCTCTCTCTCTCCTGTAGACACAACATTTGTTGCGGTATCCTTTTCGTCTCCATCCCAGACTAACATTATTAATTTGTTTACCGACCAGACAACCCCCCCTCTCTCTCTCTCACACACACACAACTCCTGCTTCCACTCCCCTTCCCGACTACTATATCTCTCTTGCACACACAAAACTCTCGCTTTCGCACCCTGACTCGTATTTCTCTCACAAACATTTATCGACTAGCTAGCCTCTAGATAGGTTTATACACCCGCACACTCGTGATTCCACTATCGCATACATGTCTCTCTCCCGCTCCTTGTATCTATGTAGATTTTTCTTCCCTTCTTGAGACACACCCTCTCGATCATGCACACACACACACTATCGCCTCATTTTAAGCTGATACCTATCGCACACACACTACTTGTGTTTTTGTCACACATGCACTCCGTCCTCCTCCACTCTCCCTCTCTCTCACACACACATGGGCTTTTTGCAACAACTAGCAAGATGCCCATGCGTTGCACGGAACATCAAGATGCATTTGTATGAGTAGTTTATCTTGTGGGGGAAAAGGATGAACGGGGGAAGGCCTTATTTGCAAATGTGGAGAGGGGTGTGGGTATCTTTTTGCAAAATTGCCATAGTTTCCTTCCTATCCGTCATATATAGATTGGACGGCCTATATTACAGGATGGCAGGCACACGATTATCACCGACAATGCTTTTTATAAGAGTATGGATAAAAATAGAGTTGGTGATGATGGTGGGCCTGCCATCCTGCAATGTAGGTCGTCCGATTTATATCTGACGGATAGGAAGGAAAATATGGCAATTTACCCGCACTCTTCACCACATTTGCAGATAAGGCCTTCCCTTGTTCATCCTTTTCTCCCACAAGATCTTGATGTTCCGTGCAACACACGGGCATCTTGCTAGTAAGAGTAGATATTAGACATATACCACTTCTCGAATCTTGAAACCAACAACAGTCCTCCCTTATCTCATCAAAACCGCTAAAGGAATATATTTTGAGTGAAACATAACATATTTTTAGTGATATACGTATTTCACAACTAGACTTTTTTTCTATCAAATCGGTGAATATGTATTAATCTACTTTGATCATGTGGCAACACATTGGCCCATTGCTAGTAGTTATTATAATTTTTTGGACACCAGACAAACGGTGGAGTACAATGCGAAGAGAAGAGGCGCACACACGCAGTCGGCCTCTCGCTGTCTCGCACACATGAGTGTTACGTAAAGGCGACGTTAAAAAATAAACCCTAAAACCCTAGGTGCACGATTGCTGCATTCGCGGGTACCGGGTACGTGGTGGGGCACCTTTGTAGGAATAGTCAACTCGCGTGATAATTTGATTCGTAGGAGTTGATGGTCGGGACCACAGGTGAACGGCTTGGAGCGCGGTGGCTCGCCAGTTGCCACAGATCGAGTAGCCGCGTTTAACATATCGTCTTTTAGCAAGGTTAAGAGTTCCGATTTTCAATGGCGCGTTATAAGTAGTAACTAGTTTTTAGAACGATTGTTATGGAGCGAAAATGGAATTCATAGTACTATGCACCTCCTTGGCGTATGGTTGTATGGGTTTATGTTGCGAGATGTTGAACCTGGTAGTTCTAGGGCAAATACCGTGGTTTAGATTTAGATGCTGGTTTTCAGTAATGAAAATCAGAAGGGGAAACTCTTCTTTGATTAAAAAAAACTACTACCTCCATTTTGGTTTACTAGTCCCCATTGTACTTTGGGTCAAAGTTTGTCCACGAATTTTACTTGTAAAATGTGAATGGAAAACGAGATTTTGTTATACCCAAACAAAAAAGGACCGGAGGGAGTGATTGCTCTGACACGGACGCGACCGCTCATAGCGCAGGCATTGAACCGGTGCGCCGGCCAAGAGGGCCGCACTCGCTGCAGGCCCGGCTGAGCACGCCTCCTCGCCGCATGCAACCAGTTTAAGACTGCCCCATCTGCCTTCATTGAAATCACGCGTGTGCCGGCAACACATCCTTCCGCGAGCCGGCAGGCATTTTAGAACACAAAAAATGACTAAAATATAATTAATTTACGCATGGTCTTGACTTGTTGTGCTCGCATTGGTAGCAGGAACCAGTAGATGTTTTTCTTTATTTATAACTCTCCTCACATTTTTTTGGCTTTGAAGTGAATCATGGTTGTGGACATTATGTATGAATGTGCAGATATCTGTGAACATGAGTTTGTTGTGGAAGTTGAACTTGGAATGTCGGGCTTGCGTCTGAACTATACCATGTCCAATGCTTCGTCTGTTATTGTTTGGAAAGTAATTGTTGTTATTACATGACCCAAAAAAACATTTTGTGCCACATCAATAGATGCACGGACATCACAACAGGCATGCTGACTGGATAAACATTTGAACCTAGCTATTATGAAGGAAATTTTGTATTGACAACAGTTTTAGATAACAGGAGACACCTAGCCTGCTTTGCCTCTGCTAGCTTATTTCTGGCTTCTTCCATCTCTTCTTTGGCTTGGGTGAAGAGAGCATCTAATTGCTCTTTTCGCTTCTTCAGGAACTCAGCTACATTCTCAAGGGCTGCTGCATGCTTTCTTTCAGCCTTTACTAATGCCACGAGGACACGAACAGCTGACGACTCCACCTGGCTTGTGTGTAATCCAGCATCATCTGGGAATTTGCACCTTATGTCTAATCCAACATCATTAGGGAACTGGCACCTTGTGTGTAATCCACCCTCATTTTGGAAACATGATCTCGAGGTTGACCATACTTCCCTCCTCGCAGGAAATGCATCCTGACATGAAGTTACTTCTTTTTTAGATCAATACTCAGAGCAACCTAGATCCATTTAGTAGAAGCCAGATAAACAGAACTCGGAGAAGTGAATTCAAAAGGAAAAAATAATATAAAAACAGACTACAAGGTGAGAACACCCACTTCCTACATCAAGCTAAAAACGAAAGCATTAGGATGATTAAGACTCTTCTTATTACACATCGAAGAACACCACGCTTAAGAGAAACAGAAACTACAACATATACACATGGAAGAACACGAGGCTAAACGAAAGTAATTGAAAGGGTGTTACTTACCAAAGCTCATTTTACAGGTTTGGTGCAGCTCCTCTTTAACTTGCCACGCTCCTTGAAGATGTCCCGAATATCCCGTGTTTGGTCTTCATTGCTCCTCTACATGTTCACACTCATGGTTTAAAGTCTCAACATGGCAATAAAAATATACTACTAGTAATACTCGCGCATCTTGTGGGCAACATTAAAGCACTCGCCTGCCATGTTAGAGCATCTCCAACAGAATCGCAACGCGCGGTGCTTTAAAAAAGCGTTTACAGTGCTGAAATCGAGAAGTAGAGACTAAAGAGTAGAGGATAGTTCTCATCATACATAGATAAAAAAAAGATAATTCAACTACTCCTCGTCGTCCGACTCCTCCTCACTGATTTCCTCCTCCGACGTCTGACTGTAGGCGTGAAGATACCGATCGTCGTCGGATTCCCAGGGCGACGCTGCTCCTAGCCTCATGTTGAATTGAGCATCCTCTTTTCTCCTACGCTTGTCCCCGCGATAGACGACTCGCTCCGCCCTCCTCTTATCCCTTTCCGACCTCCTTTGCACGTAGAACTCGCGCTCGTTGATGATGTCCTGCGGGAAGTGTTGGCGCCACAGCGCCATGGCTTCCTCGTCCATCTCGGTGATGCCGAGACGGTGCTCCCGCCTCCGGTTGTCGCGACGATCCTCATTGGTGCTAAGCCACGGTAGAGGCGCGAGCTCCTGCGCCCGCTCCCGCGTCGGCATGTTGGGAAAGTTCAATGTTCTATGAGGCCACCGGAGGCGCCACGGTGCCGCGTCGCACGCGCTGGCGGCCTCGTTGGTGGTGTCGAAATTGCTGAGGCCAAGGCCCATCCCACGGAACAGGATCTCGGCTGAGAAGCCGCCGGAAGGGCGCGCGCGGACACCGCGGTATCCCCAAGTTTCCCGGCGACGCGGCGGCGGCGAGGCGAAAAAGAGCGGGGAGAGAGCGTGGCGAGGCATAGAGCGGAGAGAGTGCGGTGGAAAGGCACAGAGCGGTGGGAGGGTGTTGGATTTTATAAAGCGCGTCGTACGCCGCGCGCCAAAACTAGCGCACGCCCGGCCGCTTTTTCCCGCGTGCGCGCGATCCTTTCCCAACGTCTCTGCTATCTCTACTCTCTTCTCTACTGTTATATTTATTTTATATTTGATATTTAATATTTATCTCTACTTCTCTACTGTCTGCTTTTTTTTCTTTATACTTCTTTTTCTTGCAATATAGGCTGTCCAATTTATATCTGACAGATAGGAAGGAAACAAATGGGAATTTTGCAAAAATATACCCATACCCCTCTCCAGATTTGCAAATAAGGCCTTCCCTCGTTCATCCTTTTCTCACACAAGATAAACTACTCATACAAATGCATCTTGATGCGTGCAACGCATGGGCATCTTGCTAGTTCTAAAAACCTTTCCATCATTTGCCACACTACTAGTTGTAGATGAAAAACCTACCCAAGCACAGCGCGATACAGGAGCGACGCACAATTACAAGATGATATTCTTTTGGACAATGGAGGCTATAACCAATTACTTTTACGGGAACAATAGCACCCAGGAAATTTGAAGGGTAGTTATGAACAAAATTGGAACTGCACATGTACTGCTAAGTGATTCAATAGACAGATTACCAATCGAGGAGGAGAACGATGGTCGCGGCGGCCTCTATGAGTCATGGTCGGCAATGGGAGTCAGTTCATTGTCCACGACGGTGGTACTTCTGCGCTTGGCATCGGCTTCCGGGAAGCAGATCCGAAGCCGTGGAAGACGATGCCGGGGAAGAGGCTCCGTGTACGACGACGACGGTGGACCGGCTCCAGTGCGGCGTACGAGGTCATCGATGAGGCAGATGCGTTGCGGTGGACGAGTGCGCCGATGTAAAGGGGGAGGAGCACGAAGGCTGCGATGCTATGGAGAAGTCTATTTTGCGATGGGGATAGATATGGGGAGTATTCAGGTGTACTACTCTGGGTGCCGGGGTGGGGTTGGCTGGGTAGGGTGAACCTAAAGTTAAGAAAACAGCCCCCTACCAAGCGTCATCCGTAGGCCTGTTCCGAAGGCTATGATGGTAACTTCCCACTGCTCGAATCAGGGTCGCGGGAGATTTTCCCGCCGACCTCAAAATTTTGTGACACTTGACTCCCCGTGTGGCGTGTTGAGTGATTCAGCTAAGCAACTAGCAAGTAGTAGTAGTAAACTCTGCATATTAGGTTTGACTGAAGTCAAACTTCCTAAAGTTTGACCAAGTTTATAGAAAAATATAAACATTTACCATAACAAATATGTATGATGTGAAAGTACATTCAATAATGAATCTAATGGTATTTATTTGTTATTGTATATGTTAATATTTTTTGTTATAAGCTTTCTGAGAGTCTACAAAACTTGACTTTGACCAATGCTAATACGCGGACTTAAATAAAAACGGAGGGAGTACACATTTGTTTTCTTAGTTTGTAGTGAACTAATCATTTGTTGAAATTGTGAAATAAATGACTACAAATGTAATGGTCTATACAATTCAATAGTTACAATCATTGTCGAATCCCAAGATGTATACAAGGTCTATAGTACTTCACAACATGCTCAAACTCACATAATCCCAGTCAAATGAGAATCTAAATGCATTTCATAGTTATTACTTTGTAGGATGCAACAAAAACAACCATAACTCTACATCAGCCATTATAGAAGCAACATTTTGACATATCCCAATGTGTGAATGAAACGTGCAGAGAGAGCTTTTGAAAATGGAGCAGATAGGGTGGGAAAGATTGTATGTATGTGGACAAGAGAGTAGGAGACAAACCTAACAAGACAGAGAGAGAGATAGAGAGAGAAAGAGAGAGGAAGAAGTTAGGTCTATGAGAAAGATGGAGACATGTAATATACGTGAGATGCGTGTGCATTCGGATTCTGTATACATGGAAGGAGAAGAGACAACATGTTTGATGAGAGAGCTGGAAAAACATGGACGAGAGGGGAAGGATCTCGTGGGTTGAGGGATTGACAATTTTGTGCGGGGGGGAGGGGGGAGAGGGATTGGTAATTTTGTGCGAGAGAGAGAGAGAGAGAGAGAGAGAGGAAGGAGTCAGTCAGCCATCATCACATCACCCTGCTTCCAAATGACCCCGCATTCTCTAGCATGGTGTGGTCGCCGTCTTCAATCTGCTCGATGCCCTCTTTGAAGATTGAGGTGTTGTGCATATTGGGATGCAAAGAAGCACAAGCGAGAGTGGTCGCCGTGTAACCTTGGATGGGGATGAATTGTGTGCTCGGGGGAGTGTGTGTGTGTGTGTTGTGCTGCGTCTCTCTCTCTCTCTCTGTGTGTGTGTGTGTGTATGTGTGTGTGTGTCAGATATTGAGAGAAAACAAACCTAAGGAGAGAAATGGGTATTCACGAAGAGGTTGTGCGGGCCTTGAGGTGGGCAGGGGCCGGGTGAGGGTGTCAAAATGTGCGCGTTGATGCATGTGTTGCATGCGATTGTGCAGGGGACAGATGAATCGAGAGAGATGGTTGTTGTGTTACGGATGCTCCTCTTTCTCTGTGTCTCTTTCTCTCTCTCTCTCTCTCACACACACACACACGAGTAAACTAGAAGACCGTTCTCTCATGTATACACAACGTATCGGCATCTGTCTATGTCTCACTCATGCATGATCATTTGCACATTCACACCTCTCTATGTCTGTATCACACGCACACCGTCTCCACATCGCCCTTCCGCCACAACACACATATGGACACATACACACGTTCTCTCTCAGTCACACACACAAAATCAGTATTAAAAAAACTAGGGCGCACCTAAAACGTCCAAATCCAAATAAACACAAAATGGAGCTAAATTCAAATATATGGAAATATTGCAGCGTCAAGAACTTTCCAAGGAAAAAAAGTTGAGTAATATTCGAGGATTGTTTTCACACACACAAAAAAAGGTTCGGTGGATGTCCTTCGAGCGCGACACAATGACGCACCGTTCGATCGACCGCGCGGCCGTGGTTCACGCGCTTGCACATGATTCTGTATCGTGGCTGTGGTACTAACTAATAAAAGCATTGCCAAAGTCTAATGTTTACGTGTACTACTACAGTTTTCTTTTAAGTTTGACCAACCTTATATAAAACTAAAGTAAGCTCCCACACACGCACTCATCAATATGCCGCCGCCGCCGTTGCGCATGCCGACGCCCGCCTGCTCCAGCCAACAATTTCTTGCCCATCACCGCCGTGTCGCCGCCATCCCTGTGCCATGAAGCCGAAGGTTCGCCTGCTCACGTCATCTGCAGTCCCTCCTCGCGATGCCGCCGCGCTGCCAAGCATGTGAGCAGCTGGTGGAGCCGCGTCTATGCACGCAGCGTACGAAGAGGAGGACGAGCGTGTGCTCCAGCACGCCGGCGAGGAGGAACTAGCGCGTCATTGTCATCTCCGCCCGCGCGGAGGAGGCGCACATGGTGGCCGTCGCGGCGGAAGCCGGTCATGCACGTGTCGAGCCCGCATACCGGGTGCAGACGCAGAATCTACCTTCGAGACCTTGATGGCCACGTGGATCCTGCAATATGAAGGAGCAATTTGGGTCAGTCGACTCATGTGAGCCGTTTGATGCAACATGGATGGCTAGAAGGGCTTCTTCCACCTCTTTTGCTGTCTTCTTCCTTCGCCCGTCAAACTTCTTTCACAAATTGACTGACCCAAATTATACTACTAGTACGAACGTATTAAGTACAGTAGGAACACAAAGATACGAGCAGTAGTACCAACTGCAAGAAGATCAGTAGTAAGACATAGTACTAGTACTACTGTACGTACTAAAGAGTTCAGATAACGAGAAAGAACATAAACATAGTTCTGTTGGGGCCTCAACACACACCCTTGAAAATAAGCTAAGCAACTACTCCGCTTGACACTGCAGTAGAACCAGCATGAGCGACGACACTGCCACCTACTCGGAGTCCGAGTCCACGTCCTCGACTTTGTCCTCGTCCCTCTTCCTCTTCCTCTTCCCCGACGCTTCTTTGCTTGAACCGGACACCGGACTCTGCTACTTCATCCAACCCTTGTAGATATTTAAACAAAGGTAGGCATCCATTGCTGCGTACAGGATGTGATCTTCATTTAATGTCTTTGACTCCCATGCATGATGAAACTCGTGATGAGGTTTCTTCAGTTTAGCGTACGAAGGATCAATCATGGCTGCTGCCAGGGTCAACATTGAAGGTTGAGAGGAGGATGTTGGGGAACGTAGCAAAAATTCAAAATTTTCCTACGTGTCACCAAGATCTATCTATGGAGAAACCAGCAACGAGGGGAAGGAGAGTGCATCTACATACCCTTGTAGATCGCTAAGCGGAAGCGTTCAAGAGAACGGGGTTGAAGGAGTTGTACTCGTCGTGATCCAAATCACCGGAGATCCTAGTGCCGAACGGACGGCACCGCCGTGTTCAACACACGTACAGCCTGGTGACGTCTCCCATGCCTTGATCCAGCAAGGAGAGAGGGAGAGGTTGAGGAAGACTCCATCCGGCAGCAGCACAACGGCGTGGTGGTGGTGGAGGAGCGTGGCAATCCTGCAGGGCTTCGCCAAGCACCGCGAGAGAGGAGGAGTACTTGGGAGAGGGGGAGGGCTGCGCCAGAACTTTTTGGTGCGGCTACCCTCCCACCCCCCACATATATATAGGGGCAAGGGAGAGGGGGCCCGGCCCCCTCAAATCCAATCTGAGTAGGGGGCGGCGGCCAGGGGGGTTGCCTTGCCCCCCAAGGCAAGGGGGGCGCCCCCCTTTAGGGTTTCCCCCAAGCCC
>NC_041389.1:567207286-567214047 GCF_002162155.2 Triticum dicoccoides | reverse complement strand
CCACCTGGGGCTGATCCCCTCCCACACTTGGCCCATGCAGCCCTCTGGAGCCGGTGGCCCCACTTGGTGGACCCCCGGGACCCTCCCGGTGGTCTCGGTACATTATCGATAGCACCCAGAACTTTTCCGGTGACCAAAACAGGACTTCCCATATATAAATCTTTACCTCCGGACCATTCCGGAGCTCCTCGTGACGTCCGGGATCTCATCCGGGACTCTGAACAACATTCGGTAACCACATACAAACTTCCTTTATAACCCTAGCGTCATCGAACCTTAAGTGTGTAGACCCTACGGGTTCGGGAACCATGCAGACATGACCGAGACGTTCTCCGATCAATAACCAATAGCGGGATCTGGATACCCATGTTGGCTCCCACATGTTCCACGATGATCTCATCGGATGAACCACGATGTCAAGGACTCAATCGATCCCGTATACAATTCCCTTTGTCTAGCGGTATTGTACTTGCCCGAGATTCGATCGTCGGTATACCGATACCTTGTTCAATCTCGTTACCGGCAAGTCTCTTTACTCGTTTCGTAACACATCATCCCGTGATCAACCCCTTGGTCACATTGTGCACATTATGATGATGTCCTACCGAGTGGGCCCAGAGATACCTCTCCGTTTACACGGAGTGACAAATCCCAGTCTAGATTCGTGCCAACCCAACAGATACTTTCGGAGATACCTGTAGTGCACCTTTATAGCCACCCAGTTATGTTGTGACGTTTGGTACACCCAAAGCATTCCTACGGTATCCGGGAGTTGCACAATCTCATGGTCTAAGGAAATGATACTTGACATTAGAAAAGCTTTAGCATACGAACTACGATCTTTGTGCTAGGCTTAGGATTGGGTCTTGTCCATCACATCATTCTCCTAATGATGTGATCCCATTATCAACGACATCCAATGTCCATGGTCAGGAAAACGTAACCATCTATTGATTAACGAGCTAGTCAACTAGAGGCTTACTAGGGACATGGTGTTGTCTATGTATCCACACATGTATCTAAGTTTCCTATCAATACAATTATATCATGGATAATAAACGATTATCATGAACAAGGAAATATAATAATAACTAATTTATTATTGCCTCTAGGGCATATTTCCAACAGTCTCCCACTTGCACTAGAGTCAATAATCTAGTTCATATCGCCATGTGATTAACACTCACAGGTCACATCGCCATGTGACCAACATCCAAAGAGTTCACTAGTGTCACTAAACTAGTTCACATCATCATGTGATTAAGACTCAATGAGTTCTGGGGTTTGATCATGTTTTGCTTGTAAGAGAGGTTTTAGTCAACGGGTCTGCAACATTCAGATCCGTATGTACTTCGCAAATCTCTAGGTCATATTGTAGATGCTGTTTCCACGCTCCACTTGGAGCTATTCCAAATGGTCGCTCCACTATACGTATCCGGTTTGCTACCCAGAGTCATTCGGATAGGTGTTAAAGCTTGCATCGATGTAACCCTTTACTCCAAGGACAATTTTGACCGCTATCTGGTGATCCACTCCTTGATCACCTTTGTACCCTCTTGCCAGACATGTGGCAAGGCACACATCAGGTGCGGTACACATCATAGCATACTGTAGAGCCTACGTCTAAAGCATAGGGGACGACCTTCGTCCTTTCTCTCTTTTCTGCCGTGGTCGAGCTTTAACTCTTAACTTCATACCTTACAACTCAGGCAAGAACTCCTTCTTTGACTGATCCATCTTGAACACTTTCAAGATCATGTCAAGGTACGTGCTCATTTGAAAGTATTATTAAGCATTTTGATCTATCCTTATAGATCTCGATGCTCAATGTTCAAGTAGCTTAATCCAGGTTTTCTATTGAAAAACATCTTTCAAATAACCCTATATGCTTTCCAGAAATTATACATCATTTCTGATCATCAATATGTCAACAACATATACTCATCAGAAATTCTATAGTGCTCCCACTCACTTCTTTGGAAATACAAGTTTCTCATAAACTTTGTATAAACCTAAAATCTTTGATCATCTTATCAAAGTGCATATTCCAACTCCGAGATGCTTACTCCAGTCCATGGAAGGATCGCTGGAGCTAGCATACCTTTTAGCATCCTTAGGATCGACAAAACCTTTCTGATTGTATCACATACAACCTTTCCTTACGAAAACTGGTAAGGAAACTCGTTTCGACATCCATTTGCCAGATTTCATAAATGCAGCTTATGCTAACATGATTCCGACGGACTTAAGCATCGCTACGGATGAGAAAATCTCATCATAGTCAACTCTTTGAACTTGTGAAAAACTCTTCGCCACAAGTCGAGCTTCATAGACGGTGACATTTCCGTCCACGTCCGTCTTCTTCTTAAAGATCCATTTATCTCAATGGCTTGCCGATCATTGGGCAAGTCCACCAAAGTCCATGCTTTGTTCTGATACATGGATCCTATCTCGGATTTCATGGCTTCTAACCATTTGTCAGAATTTGGGCCCACCATCGCTTCTCCATAGCTCGTAGGTTCATTGTTGTCTAGCAACATGACCTTCAAGACAGGATTACTGTACCACTCTGAAGCAGTACGCATCCTTGTCACCCTACGAGGTACAGTAGTGACTTGATCCGAAGTTTCATGATCACTATCATAAGCTTCTACTTCAATTGGTGTAGGTGCCACAGGAACAACTTCCTGTGCCCTGCTACACACTAGTTGTAGTGATGGTTCAATAACCATATCAAGTCTCCACCATCCTCCCACTCAACTTTTCAAGACAAACTTTTCCTCGAGAAAGGACCCGGTTCAAGAAACAATTACTTTTGCTTCCGGATCTGAGATAGGAGGTATACCCAACTGTTTTGGGTATCCTATGAAGATGCATTTATCCGTTTTGGGTTCGATCTTATTACGATGAAACTTTTTCACATAAGCGTCGCATCACCAAACTTTCATGAAACGACAGCTTAGGTTTCTCTAAACCATAGTTCTCACGGTGTCATCTCAACGGAATTACATGGTGCCCTATTAAAGTGAGTGCGGTTGTCTCTAATGCCTAACCCATGAACGACAGTGGTAATTCGATAAGAGACATCATGGTACGCACCATATCCAATAGGGTGCAACTATGATGTTCGGACACACCATCACTCTATGGTGTTCCACGCGGTATTAATTGTGAAACAATTTCCACAATGTCTTAATTGCGTGCCAAAGCTCATAACTCAGATACTCATCTCTATGATCATGTCATAGACATTTTATCATCTTGTCACGACGATCTTCAACTTCACTCTGAAATTACTTGAACCATTCAATAATTTAGACTTGCATTTCATCAAGTAAATATACTCAGTATCTACTCAAATCATCCGTGAAGTAAGAACATAACGATATCCACTGCATGCCTCAGCACTCATTGGACTGCACACATCAAAATGTGTTACTTCAAACAAGTTGCTATCTTGTTCCATCTTACTGAAAACGAGGCTTTTTCAGTCATCTTGCCCATGTGGTATAATTTGCATATCTCAAGTGATTCAAAATCAAGTGAGTCCAAACGATCCATCTGCATGGAGTTTCTTCATGCGTATACACCAATAGACATGGTTTGCATGTCTCAAACTTTTCAAAAATGAGTGAGTCCAAAGATCCATCAACATGGAGCTTCTTCATGCGTTTTATACCAATATGACTTACATGGCAGTGCCACAAGTAAGTGGTACTATCATTACTATCTTATACCTTTTGGCATGAAAATGTGTATCACTACGATCGAGATTCAGTAAACCATTCCTTTAGGTGCAAGACCATTGAAGGTATTATTCAAATAAATAGAGTAACCATTATTCTCCTTAAATGAATAACCGTATTGCGATAGACATAATCCAATCATGTCTATGCTCAACGCAAACACCAAATGACATATTCAGGTTTAATACTAATCTTGATGGTAGAGGGAGCGTGCGATGTTTGATCACATCAAACTTGGAAACACTTCCAACACATATCGTCAGCTCACCTTTAGCTAGTCTCCGTTTATTCCGTAGCTCTTTTATTTCGAGTTACTAACATTAGCAACCGAACCGGTATCTTAATACCCTGGTGCTACCAGGAGTACTAGTGAAGTACACATTAACATAATGTATATCCAATATACTTCTATTGACCTTGCCAGCCTTCTCATCTACCAAGTATCTAGGGTAATTCCGCTCTAGTGACTGTTCCCCTTATCATAGAAGCACTTAGTTTCGGGTTTGGGTTCAACCTTGGGTTTCTTCACTAGAGCAGCAGCTGATTTGCCGTTTCATGAAGTATCCCTTCTTGCCCTTGCCCTTCTTGAAACTAGTGGTTTCACCAACCATCAAAAATTGATGCTCCTTCTTGATTTCTACTTTTGCGGTGTCAAACATCGCGAATACCTCAAGGATCATCATATCTATCCTTGATATGTTATAGTTCATCACGAAGCTCTAGAAGCTTGGTGGCAATGACTTTGGAGAAACATCACTATCTCAGATGGAAGATCAACTCCCACTTGATTCAAGTGATTGTTGCACTCAGACAATCTGAGCACAAGCTCAACGATTGAGCTTTTCTCCCTTAGTTTGCAGGCTAAGAAAATCGTCGGAGGTCTTATACCTCTTGACGTGGGCACGAGCCTGAAATCCCAATTTCAGCCCTCGAAACATCTCATATGTTCCGCTACATTTCGAAAACGTCTTTGGTGCCTCTACTCTAAACCATTTAACTGAACTGTCATGTAGTTATCAAAACGTGTATGTCCGATGTTCGCAACATCCACAAACGACGTTTGGGGTTCAACACACTGAGCGGTGCATTAAGGACATAATCTTTCTACTGTCCGCATAATCGCTACTTTCAACTTTCAACTATATTTTCTCTAGGAACATATCTAAACAGTGGAACTAAATCGCGAGCTTACGACATAATTTGCAAAGATCTTTGGACTATGTTCAGGATAATTAAGTTCATCTTATGAACTCCCACTCAGATAGACATCCCTCTAGTCATCTAAGTGATTACATGATCCGAGTCAACTAGGCCGTGTCCGATCAGCACGTGAGACGGACTAGTCATCATCGGTGAACATCTTCATGTTGATCGTATCCACCATACGACTCATGCTCGACCTTTCGGTCTCTTGTGTTCCGAGGCCATGTCTGTACATGCTAGGCTCGTCAAGTCAACCTAAGTGTTTCGCGTGTGTAAATCTGGCTTACACCCGTTGTATATGAACGTAAGAATCTATCACACCCGATCATCACGTGGTGCTTCGAAACGACGAACTTTCGCAACGGTGCACAGTTAGGGGGAACACCTTCTTGAAATTTTAATGAGGGATCATCTTATTTACTACCGTCATTCTAAGCAAATAAGATGCATAATCATGATAAACATCACATGCAATCAAATAGTGACATGGTCTGACCAATATCATTTTGCTCCTTTTGATCTCCATCTTCGGGGCTCCATGATCATCATCGTCACCGGCATGACACCATGATCTCCATCATCATGATCTCCATCATTGTGTCTTCATGAAGTTGTCTCGCCAACTTATTACTTCTACTACTATGGCTACCGGTTAGCAATAAAGTAAAGTAATTACATGGCGTTGTTCAATGACACGTAGGTCATACAAAAAATAAAGACAACTCCTATGGCTCCAGCCGGTTGTCATACTCATCGACATGCAAGTCGTGAATCCTATTACAAGAATATGATTAATCTCATACATCACATTCTTCTTGGCCATATCACATCACATAGCATACCCTGCAAAAACAAGTTAGACGTCCTCTAATTGTTGTTTGCATGTTTTACGTGGCTGCTATGGGTTTCTAGTAAGAATGTTTCTTACCTACACAAAACCACAACATGATATGCCAATTGCTATTTACCCTTCATAAGGACCCTTTTCATCGAATCTGTTTCGACTAAAGTGGGAGAGACTGGCACCCGCTGGCCACCTTATGCACCAAGTGCATGTCAGTCGGTGGAACCTGTCTCACGTAAGAGTACGTGTAAGGTCGGTCCGGGCCGCTTCATCCCACAATACCGTCGAAATAAGATTGGACTAGTAACGGTAAGCATATTGAACAAAATCAACGCCCACAACTACTTTGTGTTCTACTCGTGCAAAGAATCTACGCAATAGACCTAGCTCATGATGCCACTGTTGGGGAACGTAGCAGAAATTCAAAATTTTCTACGTGTCACCAAGATCTCTCTATGGAGAAACCAGCAACGAGGGGAAGGAGAGTGCATCTACATACCCTTGTAGATCGCTAAGCGGAAGCATTCAAGAGAACGGGGTTGAAGGAGTCATACTCTCGTGATCCAAATCACCGAAGATCCTAGTGCCGAACGGACGGCACATCCGCGTTCAACACACGTACAGCCTGGTGACATCTCCCATGCCTTGATCCAGCAAGGAGAGAGGGAGAGGTTGAGGAGGACTCCATCCAGCAGCAGCACAACGGCGTGGTGGTGGTGGAGGAGCGTGGCAATCCTGCAGGGCTTCGCCAAGCACCGCGAGAGAGGAGGAGTACTTGGGAGAGGGGGAGGACTGCGCCATAACTTTTTGGTGCGGCTGCCCTCCCACCCCCCACATATATATAGAGGCAAGGGAGAGGGGGGCCGGCCCCCTCAGATCCAATCTGAGGAGGGGGCGGCGGCCAGGGGGGTTGCCTTGCCCCCCAAGGCAAGGGGGGCGCCCCCCTTTAGGGTTTCCCCCAAGCCCTA
>NC_041389.1:567176355-567206937 GCF_002162155.2 Triticum dicoccoides | reverse complement strand
TCCCCTCCCACACTTGGCCCATGCAGCCCTCTGGAGCCGGTGGCCCCACTTGGTGGACCCCCGGGACCCTCCCAGTGGTCCCGGTACATTACCGATAGCACCCGGAACTTTTCCTGTGACCAAAACAGGACTTCCCATATATAAATCTTTACCTCCGGACCATTCCGGAACTCCTCGTGACGTCCGGGATCTCATCCGGGACTCCAAACAACATTCGGTAACCACATACAAACTTCCTTTATAACCCTAGCGTCATCGAACCTTAAGTGAGTAGACCCTACGGGTTCGGGAACCATGCAGACATGACCGAGACGTTCTCCGGTCAATAACCAACAGCGGGATCTGGATACCCATGTTGGCTCCCACATGTTCCACGATGATCTCATCGGATGAACCATGATGTAAAGGACTCAATCGATCCCGTATACAATTCCCTTTGTCTAGCGGTATTGTACTTGCCCGAGATTCGATCGTCGGTATACCGATACCTTGTTCAATCTCGTTACCGGAAAGTCTCTTTACTCGTTCCATAACACATCATCCCGTGATCAACCCCTTGGTCACATTGTGCACATTATGATGATGTCCTACCGAGTGGGCCCAGAGATACCTCTCCGTTTACACGGAGTGACAAATCCCAGTCTCGTTTCGTGCCAACCCAACAGATACTTTCGGAGATACCTATAGTGCACCTTTATAGCCACCCAGTTATGCTGTGACGTTTGGTACACCCAAAGCATTCCTAGGGTATCCGGGAGTTGCACAATCTCATGGTCTAAGGAAATGATACTTGACATTAGAAAAGCTTTAGCATACGAACTACGATCTTTGTGCTAGGCTTAGGATTGGGTCTTGTCCATCACATCATTCTCCTAATGATGTGATCCCTTTATCAACGACATCCAATGTCCATGGTCAGGAAAACATAACCATCTATTGATCAACGAGCTAGTCAACTAGAGGCTTACTAGGGACATGGTGTTGTCTATGTATCCACACATGTATCTGAGTTTCCTATCAATACAATTATAGCATGGATAATAAATGATTATCATGAACAAGGAAATATAATAATAACTAATTTATTATTGCCTCTAGGGCATATTTCCAACAGAGGACACCAGGCTTGCCTTCTGGAGATCGAAGGGCTGGCCCACAATGAGACCTATCCGATTTAGGACATCCCTGTCGTTCTTAAAGCCTACAGTAATGAATTTCACTCTTTTGTCCTTAAGGAAGTTCTTAAAATCCTGGCACTCAACGTCGGCATGGCATATGTGGTAGACCAAGCAAACGTTTTGTACGCAAACCTAGATCACGGCGGGCTTCTTCCTCTCTTCGTACTTTAGATCCTTCTCTCGTCCCAGGACTGTGTTGTACTCAAAATCTAGCCCAGCGACCCACTCATCCCTTGAACTGTTGAACATGCGTAGGAAGCGAGCAAGCCATGCTTTCACCGTCACGGATCCACGTGTGTAGATGACGATGAACTGATTGCCGGTGATGGATCTAACCTGGTACTCAACGGCGACCATGGCGATTTGGGAGACCATGGATTTTGGAGGAGGGTTAGGAGAAGTTGAACTGTTGTACCCCGCAAAAAAAACTGGGAGCAGACTAATGTGAAAGGACAGGACGACTGGGAGCAAATTGTTGTAAGGTAGAAGACGGGGACGAGTAGGGTGTGCGAACGGCGTGGGGTTGCTGGCTTGCCTGGTGGATAAACGGCTGCAAGCCCCCAAAGAGTTCTCGAGAACTATGCGGGACCCACTAGATGTCATGTCTACTAGACCCATATCATAGGCCTGACGGTATAGCTTCTGCCTGTTCGCACGCCATGCCGGCGCATGGATGTAACTTCACTTAATTCCGTCAACCGTCGCGCCTCCCACGACCTTCGCCTCCCTCGCGTGGTCGCGCCCTTTGAGACTTCGACCGGCTATAAATGGGCAATTTTTTTGCCTAGTTCCTCCGTCCAGGTGCGTGCCATGTCCTATCTTGTCATCACAACAAGGTTAGCTATTAGAGTACCAGTACCTCCCTTCTAGTTTAAAGGGCTCAATTCAAAAATTTCACCTACTCTTAGCAAGATAGTAGAGGCGGTGGAATAGTTTTTAAAGTGTGCAAAAGTACTCAATTAATGCTGTAGTTCTTCACAATAAAATGTGTTTACCAATGCATGCATGAATACTAGTTACTCTAACCCCCTTCTCTTCTTTAATTCTTTGCCACATCAGCATGTTTGCTATTCACGTGTGCATGATACCAGCTAAGATACCACCATTATGGCCAGCCTTAATCATCACATGTAATAATTTAGTGCACCTTGAAATATGAACATGTGTGGGGCGTGTATGTTTTTAATGACTTGAGACTATACCTAGTCCGACATGCAAGATGACTTATTATGTACCATTCCCCATACATGCAGGAAGCCCGTTCGTCTCCAAATCTTTTCCTCTCCATGTGTGGAAACAATATGCCTGCCAAACTCTCCTTCTCCCTCCGGCGGTCCCACCACTCCACCCCGTGTGAAAAAATCTGCATGCATGACTCTCCTCCCCCCACGCTCGTCCAATCCGTTGTGACCAGCAATATTTCCACCCCTTCCCTCCCCCGTAATTTACTCCAACAAATATGCCCACGTAGCTGTTACTTAACTGCAGGTGCATTGGGTCACTGACATATGGGCCCAACAGGGGTCTGGCCCACATGTCAGTGATGCAACTGGACCTGCAGTTAAGTCAGTGTAGATCAGTCCTTATCTTACGTAGGTGTTCCATTGCTCGCTATAAATACTACGCCTCCCACGACATCGCTATCTCCTCCCCCTCACGTTCACGTTCATCGCTATCTCCTCCCCCTCCCTCTCACATCGACCACCATGGCATCGCCCCTCCCAAGCCCTAGGAGCCCCTCGCCGCACCGCGCGGACGATCACGCATCGCTGATCCGTTCCTCGCCGCCACTAGTCGAGGAGGACGCGTCGGTGTTCCGCTCCTCGCCGCTATGCGACGCGTCGACGTTCCGTTCCTCACCGCCACTAGTCGAGGAGGACGCGTTGGTGTTCCGCTCCTCGCCGCGACGCGACGCATCACCGTTCCGTTCCTCGCCGCCACTAGTCGAGGAGGACGTGTCGGTGTTCCGCTCCTCGCCGCGACGCGTCGAGGTGGACGCGTCGGTGTTCCCAATCTCGCCAGCACGCACATTGGAGGATGCATCGGCTCCCCGCTACGAGGAGAACGCTGCGCCGCCCGCCGAGCCCCCCCAGCCTTGAGGAGATTTGGAAAGAAATGGATGTCGCCTTGTGGGAGGCTTTGCCTCCAACAGAGCGCCCCAAAATAGAGGTGGAGAAGAAGGCCCAGGAAGGGAAGCGCACCGTGGAACAAGCTGCCTCGGAGGCCTTTGTCGCGTCCAAGAGAGTCAGGCAATTGGCTCTTTGGCAGAAGGCTCGTGTGAGGGCCGTGAGGGTGGCGGAGGATGCCCGTGCCGACGCCCAGAATGCAGTCGGGCCCAAGCGCCTCATCTACGCTTGGCGGTACGTGGACCGGGTGCACGCTTCCAGCAAGGAGGAGTACCTGTTGGCGCCGGATCACCACATCGGTGAGATCGCGCTCGCCCACCGGCAAGCCGCCAATCAGCACCTCGCGAGTTGCGAGGCTAAGGAAGAGGCGTTGTGTCGGCGCGCTGGGAAACGCCGTGCACCAGGGCACTCGTGGCGCGCCGCAAGCGCTCCTGTGAGCGCCGTGGCTTTTAGGGGGAGTATAATTTTTGTTTCGTAAGGCGATCTCATTAGTTTTGGGACACAAATGATAAATCCCGAACGTTCAGGAATTTTTAGCGTCCTTAATTAAGTATGTAAAAGGGAAAGTTTGGAAACCTTGTGTATTCGTATGCATTTTGTAAGTACGTGCATATAGCACAAACTTTACTATATACTATGGCACTACATGTCTCTCTCGATATATGCTTGCAGACTGTGCTACTCCCTCCGTCCAGGTCAATAAGTCATCTTTGGTTGTGCACCATGACCAAGAAGGAGGGAAGACTTATACACCTAGACGGAGGGAGTACTACTATTACTTATATACATGCAAATGCACGTTTTAACATTACGATGTGGTTTTTGTAAAAGTAGAAAAACAACACTAGTCAAGCTTGTGAAACGATTCAAATGCAAAACAAATGCAAGAATGCTCGTTTGATTGCTTACTTTTAGCTTCCTTCTCTGTGGTTATTTCTCTGTCGTACTTTTTACGGAGTATCTCACTGGTTGGAAAGGCATGCAAATTCCCAAACCACTTCCTACACCCTGTATCGAATTTTTTTCCTAACAAGTTGTGTCGTGCAATTGGAATTCCAACTTGAGTACTAATACTAGTAGGAGTACCAGGGGCCAGTTCTTTTAGGCTTCTAGATTAGTAATCCCATAGCTACTACCTCCGTCCTGGTTTATTGGTCCCCATTGTAATCTGTGTCAAATATTGATCATAAATTTAACTAATGAAATGTTAGTGCTTGTCATATGCACTACTCCATCCGTCTAGGTGAGTAAGTCATCTTAGGCTGTGCACCGTGACCAAGGAGGAGGAGAAAATGAGAAACATTAATGTTTATTTGCTAATTAATAGTATTGGATGCAATGAACTAACCACCACATGTCGTGTTTGATATCTCAAGTCATTAAAAGCATGCACACTCTTTATCTCTTATTGGTTGATATGTCAAGAAACAAGAAATGAGGTAGAAGTTAATGCACCACGCCTAAGTGTTTTGGGATTATTTGGTTTTCGTAAGATGACTTACACACCTAGACACAGGGATTAACATTTTATCAGTTAAATCTTTGGTCAAAATTTAGCACAAATTACAATGGTGAGGAAGAAACCAGGACGGAGTAGTAGTTTAGAATCCCAAATAAATGAGTGAGGCGCCTTATTGTTACTCTCCACTATGAGTAGTCTTATGGGAAAAGCTGGGGAAGCCACCAAAAGAACTAGCCCTAGGAGTAGTAGCTAGGGATCGAGTGTGCGAGATGAACCGTAGAAAGTAAATGCAGAGAGATGAAATGCAAAAAAGACGGAGGGATGTGATGGTTGCTTGTCCGTTTATTTTACCAGGCCACTTATTACTGGGAGTGGTTGGGTTTTGTGATATGACGGCTTTAGTGCCGCGCCACGAGCAGGGTGAGAGGTGAGACTCCCGTGCAGCGCTGCCCTCTACACTTGTACTACATCGGTCGTGGTTTATTAGTCCCCCATTGAATTTGACTGAAGATTTAACTAACAAAATGTTAGTGCATGTCAACAAAAACTATATCGTTGGATTTATATTTGAACATAGTTTTGAATGATATAATTTTAGGTGACATGCATCAGCATTTATCGTACTATATATAATGTTAGTTCAATTTTTGGTTGTACTAATCTATAGTAATAAGGTGCCCGTGCGTTGCACCGAAGAGTGAAATGCATTGATAGGGGAGTTGTTTATTTTGACAAAGGATGTAGGGGTCATCTCATGTGTAACGGGTATCGATTGGTTTCTTCGGATATTATTTCATCTCTAGAGCTCACAAACATCCAGGTGAAATAGATAAAAAGGTATCTTTTGCAAACAAAAGCGTTCAACTGTTCAACCTGCATCCAAAACTTGTGAAGAAATAACACTTATTGTGTTTTTCAAGAAATGATCTTTAAGAATTAGTTTTTGAGTATCGATTGTTATACATGTTGGCTACAGATGACATGACACTTTCTTATAGTCAACAGTTGGCTATACTATTAAGTAATATTAACCATGCCCTTATACACCTAGACGGAGGGATTAAATCAGGATGACTTGCAAGGGGGCAGAGGAGATGTAAGAGATGGTTCATCGTAAGTCTTTCACCAGTACTGTAGTAAAAATTCATACATGTAAGATTCTAGACTAAACCATAAACGGATACACTTTTTTTCATGTGCGATACTCCAATAGAGCAAGATCCTGCATGGAAGTCTCCACATGCTTAGACAACGGATTACATTGAGCGAAGACTAATGATCAACATTTAACTTGATAATGCGTATGTCTAGGTGAACCTCCTTGGAGTCCCCGTGCACCATGTCGGTGGGTAAAGGATGCCATGGGTTTTCCAAGTCCACATCGGCGGGATAGTCCCAGCTCCCCAGAGTCCAAGTCCGTTTGATGAGGCCGGTGTCGCCACCCACGTGACCCGAAGGGGTAGTAACACTGACCACGCACCCATACATCGGCCTTGTGTCAGTGTCAGCGTCAGTGTCACCCCTGACGCACACTACAGAGACGGGGCGGCGGCCTGCGCGGGCCTTGCCGGTGCCCACGATCAAGAGGAAGACGCTGTTGTCCTCCTCCGAGACTAGCAGGCGGCGGTGATCCTCCAGCGACTCCGGCATGGTGAACGGGTAGCACGTCTTGTACTTGATGTTCTCCGCCAAGGGCCAGTAGTGACCGCTGCACGCATCCGTGAGGTGATGCACCATGTCCATCGGTGAGCCCCAAAATGGCATCAGGCACTCATAGCAGTGGACGAAGGGCTCCTTGGAGGCATTGACCAGGCCATCCATGAAACGGGGGTGGCTGTAGGGGACGTTGCACCAGTTGAATATATGAGCAAGTTACTATGAGATTTAATCCAAATAAGCACAAAATAAATCATGACGGCTATAACAGAGATGAAACTAATCATGTGGACTAGCATAGTAGTAGGATACAGAGTAGAAACATGAATTCTACCACGATTTCGAACAGGAAGGACAGAAACACATACGGTGCAACGGGAGCAGCACCGTTGGCGTTGAGGTTGTCGCCCATGTCATTGAGGAAGAGGTTGCCGAGGTCAGGGAAGAAGTCGTCATCGGTGAAGTCGTGGCTGCCAGCAGTCGCGAGAGTGCGCTCCCCAAATGTCAACAGCGCCCGCCGAATGTAGCGCAGGAGGGAGTGGCTGTAGGGGATGTTGCGACCACCGAATGGAGCGCAGGAGTAGCACACGAAGCAGTAGATGGTGTCTTTACTAGTACTCCCTAGTCTCTATCTATCTATATCTACTCTTATAGAAAACCGAGTTGGTGATGATGGTATGCCTTCCATCTTGTAATATAGACCGTCCGATCTATATCTGATGGATAGAAAGCCAACTATGACAATTTTACAAAAGATACCCGCACCTCTCTCCACATTTACAGATAAGGCCTTGCCTCGTTCATCCTTATCTCCCACAACCTCGTGCTCCTCCCTTAAGTGTCTATCTCTACCACTCTTCTTTGTTTTTTATAACAAATCGAATAGTGATGAGCCATCCACTGCACGCCCGGATGAACACGCCTCCTCGCCTCCATCATCACCAACTGAGTCTTTTATAGGAGTAGGAGTAGAGAAAAAACCGAGTTGGTGATGATGGTGTGCCATGCAATGCACGGGCATCTTGCTATTTTTTGCATATAAGTCCAAACACCACATAGACACAGTCTTTGAGCATGGTTCGTAGTCGTTCCACGCTCGGGCATTGAAGTTTGTAACTATTTTAGATTAGAATATACTACTCCTCCGGTGCTAGTAGTAGAGCAGAGTCCTACTCTACTACTCTACTCAAGCAAGTTAGGGCATAGTACTATAGGGAGTACCAGTACTGTGATCACTCAAGCAAGTTGTCTGTCATCGATATGACCCTACGCTGCTGGTATGTATCCCGTAAGTCAAGGGCGTGCTGTAGTCATCATCACCTGTCCACTTCCCGCAGCACATATTCGCTTCTCCATCTTTGTTCGCACATAATCTCGTCCAATCTTCCATCCCCACTAAGGCGCCATCCCCCCTCATCCGAAACCCAAGCACTAACAATGGCAGAACCGAGCAGCATCCGCCGAAAGTGTGGCTGGAATTCGCTCCCCACAGAGGTAATCATGCTCATTGTTTCGCGTGTGGACAATCTCAGTACCATGCCGCTCGCCGCGTGCTTGTCGGGGCTATACCATTTACTCAAAGCCCTCAGGCCGGAGCTTTTTAAGCCAGCTCCTTGCTTGCTGATGCCGCCTGATCTTCAGAAACGGCATGCCACGCAGCATAACAATCATAGAGTGGCGAGCATCAACCCCCTTGACTGCGATCCGATCCCTGTCAGCCTCAACTACATTAACGGTATGTACTGGGTCGGCATGAACACGTCTTGGATGGTGCTCGTCGACGATCGCGGCAGCTGGATGCTCGTGGAGGTCTACACCCGGCGATTGATCCCCCTTCCTTCGATTAACACTGCACTGCTTTGGCACCGCGGCCCATAATACTCGGAATCTTACAGTAGCCAACATGATACCAAGTTTGATTTGCTCAAGGTTGTAATCTGCCAAGTGCCCACAAGATCTGCGAATTATAAAGACTTCAGGCTAATTGCGTTCTTCAACCGCGGTCTTGCCTATCTGACAAGTCACTGCGGTAAGTGGATAAATCTGCACGTCCATCGCAGGATCATACATCCTCCATGGTTCTGTGATGCCATTGAACACAAGGGCTTCATTCACGCTGTCGACTCCTTCTATGGCTGGACGTATTGCTGGCCTACTCCAGTCATCGCTTCAAACGGCTGATACAGCAGTATGTTACTTTCCTATGATATCATGATGGCTTGCTTATATTACTGTCAACATTTACTGAAAAAACATTCATGCTCATAACATGCTGTTCTTAAGATTGACTAAATCAAGAGCCCTTTTTTATTTGACTCCAACTTGATATGATGTTGTAGGCCGCCTGGTGTCCCTACCCTTCCTAATCCCAGAACCTTCCAAAGAAAAGCGGCATGGCAGTTGCAGGTGGTTCCTGGCTCGATCAGACGACGGCGAAAGATTGATGATCGTTTACACGTACCGGACGTGTTGTTTCGCGGAATACAATCACAGTCACTGCAAGGTCTTTGAGCAGGATCCCAGCTTCTCTGGGCCTTTAGGAATATTTTACTGGAGGCTGGTAAGTAGCCTTGGTACATGCTCTCTGTTTGTTGGACTGAATTATCCGATTAACCAGGAGATAACCGATGGCAAGTATCTTGATGGTAGCACGGTTTTGTTCATCAGGCAAAACTGTGTGTACACATCGTACCATGTGTCTGTGCATGCACCATACCCTGATATGTGTCGCCACACTCTGCAGCCCAAAGTAGGAGAGAGGGTCGCAAGTATCAGACTTTGACCTGCTGGCTGGAGTTTCCCCCGCCAGGCACCCATCTGGTTCAAGCCGTCAGCCAATCTCCACAGCTTAATAAATAGTAACGTCTAACTGAGCCAGTTAGTTAGATGCGTACACTTGGTGTAGTAGGATCTTTATTTAGTTTGATGCATACACTTGTTCTTTTTTGGTAGCCCTTTTGTAATGATGGCTAATGTTTGGTTTGGAAGAGAGAGCTGCGTCTTCACTCTTTTGGCCTGCTTACTACTTCTGTTGCACCCCTAGCCCTGGTTGTTGTTGCTGCTATTTTCAATGTACAACAGTAGTATATTTCGTTTGTTGGTTGAATAAATGTGTTGTTAGAACGACAAACACAATGTTTTGGAAGTCGTTGCACGGTTTGATCCTTTAGTGCCCCATACCATACGTAGCTCATACTATTTTTCGTACGGAACACATTTTCCACTTGTTGATAACATGCAGCCCACTGATGAAGGCCCAATAGAGAAGCCCATAATTAACTGGAAGGGAGGCTCTCACATGAATCCGGCCCAGGTACATGCTCATGGTCCCCTAAACATAAATAAGTAAATAAATAAATAAAGCTAAATGCTCATGCACCAGTTCTTTGGGAAAATAGGTAGCCCAGTATTTCTTTTTGAAGAATACCCAAGCTAGGCCTATTTGTTTTCTCCGAATTACTGGGCTGCAAATCTTTCAGGACGAGGAGGGATGCATTCCGGCCTGGCCAAAGAGTATGGTCAATGTCTGTTAAAAGTAATATCAAAAGGGGTTGAAAATTCCAAAAAAATTATAGCAAATGGGATATTAGTTTCTTTTTTTGTTTTTGTTCTTCACTGATACCTTATACGTATTTCATTGGATTTAACATGACATAGTACTAATCTATTTTTAAATTTGTTTTAGTATGGCTATTAATTTTTGGATTAAGAATATTTTGTTCCCCAGCAAAAAATTGCGAATTTTCAAAATTTCCCACATATTTAGTTAATTTTTTGACCCTGGTACTGACCAAAAAATGGCCAGCAATTCTAAAAATGGAAAACGGGCTGCAATAAATTCCATACGAATTAGAAAATGAGTAAAAAATTATAAAAATAATAGCAAATGGCCTGTACACGCCACAGATTTCGAGGCTGACTTGTTTACGCAAGGCTTTGTCAGTGAACACACGATTCTAGCAGCAGTGACTGTTGGATGTCCATCCAACGGCCGACGTGCTTCTTCAATCTCTGCTCTTCCTGCTCCCTCCACCTAAACTAGCGCCAGCGGGACTGCCTGCTCCCAACTCTTGTGGCCCGCTGTGATGCCGCGTAGGCTTCCCCGGCCCACCCTACTCCCTCCGCTGGCCTGGCCGCACGCAATCAACTGCCTCCTTATTACGCAAAAAATGATTCCTCCCACTGACATCTGGAGCGCACCAGTTGTGAGGCTGACCTGTGGGCCTACTAAGTTGACGCGTACGCAGGGCTTGTCAACTTAGTCAACAAACGATTCTAGCAGCAGTAACCGTTGGATTTGAATCGAACAGTCCTGTTGCTTCTTCAATCGCTGCTCTTCTTGCACCAGCCACCCAAACTAGCGCCAGGGAGACCGCCTGCTCCTGCCTCCAGTGGTCGGCTTTGCTGCCGTTGAGGCCTCATCGCCCCTACTACTCCCACTGCTAGCCAGGCCCTGCGGCGACGACAGCCTCACACCGCAGCCAAACCAGTGAACCCTCATAGTCCTCTCCGCGTGGGCATCCACTGCCGCGTCTTCCTTGGCTCCGCGTCGTCCCCTTCATAGGCCTCGCTATCGTCCGTCGCCTTGGTGTTCTCGGCGCGGCATGGTCAGTGTGGTCAACGACATTCCATCGGAAGAGTATTGTACGTGGAGAGGCTGACAGCTGGGTCCACGGCCACAACCCAGGTTTTTTGTGATTTGCCAAGTAAATCGCTTTGTCAGGCCTGTTGGGCTGCAAATCTTTCAAGACGAGGAGAGCTTTCATTCGGCTGGCCGAGAAAATTGCCCATCAGTAATGAGAAATGGGCAGTACATTTTTAAAACACATCAAACCGACAATTAGTTTCAAATATCTTTTTTTTCATTTTGAGATTTTAAATTACATTATTTTTTATGCGTGGAGAATTTGTTGGATTTTATATTGATATACATTTATTTTTAAAATCAGTTTGAATGTGAGTCGAAATTTCAGGATTAAAAACAGTTCGGACCGCACCGAAATATGCAAAATTTTGTATAATTTTTTAACCGTGGCCACAATATGGGCTGTAATGCTAATAAAAAGAATATGGGCTCCAAAAAAACCGTAAGAATTAGCAAATGGGCTGTAAATTATTAGAAATAATGGTAGATGGGATGTATGCCATTTTCCATAGATTTGAGGCTTTACGAAAAAAAGGTTGACACATAAGCAGTGACTGTTAGATGTCCATCCAACGGCCGTCGTGCTTCTTCAATCTCTGCTCTTCCTACTCCAGCCGCTCAAACAAGCGCCGACGGGACTGCCTGCTCCCTCCTCCCCGCGGCCGGCTATGCTGCCGCGCAGGCCTCACTGCCCCACCGTACTCCCATCGCTGGCCTAGCCATCCCTCTACTCACCCACACCTGCTGTTATTCTCCAGCGACGGTAGACGAACCAGTAAACCCTCGTATAGTTGTACTCCCCTCCGCGTGGGAAACAACTACCGAGTCTTCCATGCCTCAGTGTCGTTCCCTTCCTAGGCCTCGCCGTCATCCACCGCCCTGGTGCTCTCGGCGCGGCCTGGTCAACGTGGTCAACGACCGACATGCATCTGAAGTGGACTGTACGTGGAGAGGCCGACAACTGGGTCCACGACCGCACGCAAGGAAATGCCTCCTTATTACGCGCAAAGTAATGATTCCTCCACCTGACATCAGGGACCCACCGAAAGGGCCTTTGTATTTCGCGAAAAAAACGTTACCGCTGCTGACAGCTCGGACCCACCAGCTTTATCTTCGCACACAAGGAAGTGCCTCCTTATTACGCACAAAAAAATGAATACTCCCCCTGTTAGCTGGGACCCATTATAGTGGCAGGCTGACTTGTGGGCCTACTAAGTTGACGGGGACGGAGGGCTTTGTCAACTTAGTCAATATGCATGATTCTAGCTCCAGTGACCATACGATGTCCTTCCAACGACCATAGTGCTTCTTCAACCTCTGGTCTTCTTGCTCCAGCCGCCCAAACCAGCGCTGGTCGTGCCTCGTGCTCCAGCCTCCGTGGCCGGCTGCGCTGCGGCGGAGGCCTCATCGCCCCTACTACTCCCACCACTGGCTAGGCCATCCCTCTACTCACCTACACCCCCTGTTATTCTGCGGCGACGGCAGCCTCACACCACAGCAAACCAGTGAACCCTCGTACTCCTCTACGTGTGGGCATCCACTGCCGTGTCTTCCCCAGCTCTGCGTCATCCCCTTCCTAGGCCTCGCCGTCGTCCACCGCCCTGGTGCTCTTGGTGCGGCGTGGTCAACATGGTCAAGGAACGGCTTCCATTGGACCTGGACTGTACGTGGAGAGGCTGACAACTGGGTCCACGGCGGCCGCAAGGAAGTGCCTCCTTATTACGTGCAAAATAATTATTCCTCCACCTGACAGTGGGGACCCACCGGTCGGGCCACCATATTTCGCAAAAAAAAACGTTTCCCCCCTGACTGCTGGGACCCACCAGCTACACCTTCGCACGCAAGGAAGTGCGTCCGGGCAAAAAAATTGATTTGCCCCCCTGACTGCTGGGACCTACCAGCTACACCATCGCACGCAAGGAAGTGCATCCGGGCAAAAAAACGATTCGCCCCCCTGACTGCTGGGACCCACCAGCTACATCTTCGCAGGCAAGGAAGTGCCTGACAGTCGGGACCCACCTGGTCGAAGCGTACGTAGCGTTGTCATTCTGGTCGCGAACGTGTACGTACATACTGGTCGTTGTAGAGGCACGCACGTGTCGTAGTAGAGGCGCGCATGTAGCATGTACACGTACGTACAACGGCCAGGGTGCAAGAAAGAAAATACGGCCACGTATGTGTACATACGGGCGGGGTCTCGAACGCCTACTCGCGCATATGTACGGCCAGGGCTCGTGTACATGGCTGGGTCGGAACGGAGAAACAACATTGTCGTCGTGTTCATGGGGAGGCAACAGAATGCGTCGTGTTCATGGGGAGGCAACGAAATGCGTCGTGTTCATCGGGAGGCAACAAAACGCGTGGGAGCCAACCGGCTGGGTCGGAATGGAATGCGTTGTCGTGTTCATCGGGAGGGCTTGGACGAAACAGGCGATGGAAACGAGGCCTGGCATACCACAGGACAGAGGAAACGGCCTTGTGTTCGACCGGCCACATTCGAAATGGGGGTCCTGTTGATCGGGAGGGGTGTGGCGTACCACAAAATGGAGGAAACTGACCTCCTACGGTCGAAACGGGGGTCCTATTGATCGGGAGGGGTGTGGCGTACCGCAAAATGGACAAAATGGACTTGTGTTGGAGTGCTACAGTCGAAACGAGGGTCCTGTTCATCGGGAGGGGTGTGGCGTACCGCAAAACGGGACTCCACGGGATACTGTTCATCTCCACCGTCGACCTCCTCCAGCCTCCACGGGCTACCGTCGACCTCCTCCAGCCTCCACGGGCTCATGTTCATCCAGCCTCTACCGCGCGCTACTCCACCGGCTACTGTTCAATCACCCCTCCACGGGCACCCCTCCACCGTCTACTGTTCATCCAGCCCTCCACGGGGTCGTTCTGTTCATCCAGAGGCAACGCCACGGGGTCCTGCATCCACCCCCACCGCTCACTGTTCATCCAAACCCCCCCGCAACGCTCACTGTTAATCCAGTCGATTGGCTTCAGTTAGCAGCAGTAGCGAAGGAATCGCTCGATCGGGTTCAGTTAACAGCCATCGATCGATCGCTCGGGTTCAGTAACGCGTAGCCTACAGTGCAATCGCTCGGGTTCAGTTAGAGCCCAACGCCTCGCTCGGGTTCAGTTAGAGCCAACACCTCGCACACACGCGCATACGTGTACGAGAGAAACGCGCATCGCTCGGCCCCTGACCGCCCACCGTAACCAGGAACTCCCCGAAATTTTCCTCGCCCTCGCTTCTACCACGGTTTTTTCTGTCATGGACGGCCCAAAGAATGTCATGCAGCTGCGTCTCCGGCCCGCCCAGGATGAAAAGCCCATTTTCTGTCATGATTTTTATTCATAGAAGTAGGAGCCCACCACATCTATGATGATACCGGGTTTTGTCACAATTATCGTCATAGAAGTGTCATATGTATGACAGAAAATTTTTCCATTTCGCCCAAAATGTCACGGATGTGTATTTTTTTTGTAGTGAGAGCCCCAACCCATAGTAGTGTCGGACGATGAAGATGGAGATTGGCTCAGTCTTCGTCCTCCTAGAGAGCCCCAGCAAGGCCAGTCCTCTGCATGACCTCAGTCCCGCAGTCAGTGGTTTCTGCTAGTCGATAGGTCTGTTGGTTCATCTTCAATATGAGGATAGAACCATGTATCCCAGAGCGAGTAGTTTCGTTTAGCACGTAGTGAGTTCGTGTTTTGTTGTATGCTGGTACTGTTGTAATCAGTATACTGTGTTCTATGTATGCTTGCTTGCTTTTGTTTGTGCCTTTGTTTTTGCTTGTCTCTCTGTCAAGCAGAAATGTTTGACAGGGTTGGCACTGTGTTGTTAACAAGATTTTAATCAGTAGATCACATACACTAAAAACAACATTGACTCATCCCGAGTTTAATAAAATGCGCGCTGGTGTAGGTATATGTATGCTAGGAGTACATATACCCACTAGCATTAAAACACCTTAGTGTGATTTGCCTAGTGTTTTTTTCTGTTGCCTGTAAGTTGCATGTTAGTTTAGACTACCTTGCATCCTGCATGCATACCCGGTTCACCACGAGTACATTTAGAGCAGTACTCGGGGAAAAGCAAAGTCACACATCCCTATCTCCATCTGTCCATACCCCGTGTGCCAGATTTTCAAACCCAGAGCCTCGAAGAGGCCATTTTCATTTGGCCATTTCTCGTCCCTAGTTCCTTTTTGTTAATCCAATTGTGTTTCCGGAGAAACGCTCCCAGCTCTATTCCACTCGATCCAGTAGAACTCCCTGATACAGGTTTCAACTCCGATTCTACCTCGACTCCTACATTTCGGACCAATCCGCGAAATTTTTCCCGTGCCCTAGTTTGATTCCTGAGCTGGCGTAGCCACCTCACCTGCATCTGAACCCCATCATCGACCACCTTCACTGCCTTGCGTGGCGCCGCAAGTCGCCATCACCGCTCCACCGCAACACGTGATTACTCCATCGGTGCGAAGCGACGGAGAATCAAGCGTGGCGGAGGACCACCCCGTGAACCATCTTCTTCCGCACCTCGAGCCACCGCACCCAGCCGCATGTTGCCTCGAGCTCGCTCGTACCTGATGATCGTCAGCAGGATGATCGACGAGCTGATCAGCATGCCCAGCAGCGTAGCGAGGAACCACCATAGCGCCACCAGGAACACGGCCTCACCAAAGGAGCTCGGCTCGATCTCGTCCAAACCAAAGAGGTAGTAGAGCGGCATTGTGTTGGTGTGTTGGAGGAGCGCCACGCTACCGTTTTTATAGCCCCACCCCGGTGTATGGTGAGCGAGGTCCAGGAGAACCGCTCATCGCTCGATCACCCGCGTCCCAGAGGCGAACCCGCGAGTAGTGCCGACAAGGTGCTGACCCGTGATGTGAGTGCTCGCTATACCGGCACCGTGCATGCCGCGCACTATGGCTCTAGGGTCCTCATCGCCCTAGGAGCTAGATGCGTGCTGCGCCAAGCCGCACGCGAAGCAGCAGCACAAGAGAAGCGGCTAGCCGGAGGTAGAAGAAGGAGGCTGCCAGTGGGCCCTGGACCCACGTGTTAGCGGGTGAATCCATTGTTCACTATGGTGCATCTAGCAAATTTTTTCGAGAGTCTGATCTCGAGTGCCCTAGCCGTGGATTTAACCGTGTTTGCCCATATCTCTCCCTAGGTGTACCAATTATCGGTGCCCCAACTCGTTTGAACCTTACCAAAGGGTTAAAAATTAACCAGAGGTTTATCCTGGAGTGTCTATCTTTCCTTTGGTGTTGTAACCCTAGGAATCTCGAGGACGAGATTCTTTTTAAGGGAGGAAGGTTTTTAACAGCCCAAAAATTGGGTTATCAATTTTTCAGCTGTTATTCCTTCCTGGCACTCATTTCCAAAAATCTTTCTCCTGAGTTTGTTGGATGATTTTGAGAATTCTTGTCATTTCCAACCTTTCAAAACCTTGCTCTTGTATTTTTCAGTGGGCAAGACCTCATTTGCCTCAGCTCCAACCCTCTCAAACCATAATTCCAAATTTTTGGAATTGATCATGGCATTTGTGATTACAAAGGAGCTATCATTTTCCTTGATCTGTTGATCATCCCATCTGTTTCCAGAAACCCTCCTATCCTTTTCAACCTTGGATATGCAAAAATATTGCCAAGTCTCATGCAATATTTTTGAATTATGGTTTATACCTCTTCTTGCCTTTCTGAGGAATATCATCCAAAGGCATGGCTAGTCATCTCCTAAATGCATGTGAATTGGTGGAGTTGATAATTATGCCTAATCCAAGATCTGGCAAACATATTGGCCATAATTAAATAAGGAAAATTGCCTTTTCCTATTTAATACCAATATTGCATTTCTACCATTTTCTAAAGGAACTATTATTTTTATAGCAGATAAATTTCTCACATAAATTGTGGAGCTTGTCCTTGCTATATAATCACTAGTTCCATCCTTATCTCATGTTCCACACTTCAAAATTGGGCACATGATCAAATGCAAGTTTCTGCCTTCTCTAAAATTTTGCAAAGGAAGTGTTTCATTCTTAATTCTAATTGAGCTGCAATTTGGCAGGGTGGTTAACCTTGATAAATCACCCATGGATACCAAAGATGAGCTCAATCCATTCATCCTAGCTCCCTGTGTAATTTTCCAAATTTTCTGACCAGAATGCAACTTTATGAAGGAAGTAATTTCATAGAGTTTCCAAACGGGATGAAACTTCGCCATCTTCTCAAGTATTCCAAATAATTAGCCTCCACCCAAATTTAGCTCATTTCATTGATCCATGTGAGCACAGGAGCAATTCTCGTTTTTTGTCCAAATTTTCAGTTTGTGAAGAAAGTATATTTTATCTTGCTCCATTATGGCTTAAAATATTCCCAAGCCTTCTCCTATCCATATAACCCACCTAACCAAGAGTTTGGCTCATTTAATGTAGCCAATATTTCTCTATATTTTTCCCAAGTTTCTGGTCAGAAGTGATGCTTGTGAAACAGGTACTAATTTGGCAAGTCCTTTTGGTATGATATTTTTGCAGCATCTAAATATGACCATATCATGAAGATTTGCCAAGTGGGAGCCAAATCCAACACTTCTAGTGAGTGTTTCTTCCTCTTTTGTTTTCTGGACCAGATTTGGCAGTTGCACTACAACTATGCTAAATACTTGTCCAAATGCCCTCATAATTCCTAGGACCGTAGTCCTTGCTACCCTAAACCTCCCAGACATCACGCTTAGTCCTTAATCCCTCTAGTTTGATCACCAATATGTGGCCAAGTTTGCAACAGCAAACTTGTTGAGCTTGGTTCCCTCTGCTCGCTACACCTTTGCTCGTGCCATCCCCTTAGTCTTAATGAGCTTTGGAAGGACTTCTCCGCTGACAAGGTTTGGCACTTAGTTGACGACCAGAGAGCGCAATGTCGATGGTGACCAAGGGGCTATGCAGGCCAAATTGATGATCTAGCCACTGTTCTCGTCGGCACCCTTGCTCCGGCCGGTTCTGGTTTGTCCAATCATGTCACACAGCTCAGCCTCATCATTGTCGTGCGACTGGAGCTTGTTCCCTCTTCGTTTGCTTCCTCATTGAGCCGTCGCCGTCGCCGAACTCAGTACGTGCCCGTGCACCGTCGTTTCCTCGCCCCCTCCCCCTCGAGCTCTCCCCGCGGTTATAAGTAGAGGCCTCGACCCCCTCGCAGTCCTCAAGCCACCCAGAGCCTCTCCCCGAGCCCAGAGCCCCTCCCTGACCCCCACCATCGCTATGGCCGCCGCCTCGGGCCTCCTTCGACTCCGGAACTCCCGAGCCCTCCTCTCCGTTCCCTCACCACCACTTCATTGCTCATGCTCCGGCGAGCTGCCCCGTAGCCACGGCCTCCCCTCTCCCTCACCGGAGCACCCTATTCACCGGTGGCCGAAGCTCCTCTGTGTCGTGGGCCCTGCAGCCCCTTCTCTAGTGCTTCTCGGCGACAGCGGCTACCACCATTAGATGCGCCTCTTCCTCCTGAGAAGATTGGTAGGTCGCCCATCTCCTATGGTGGCCGGATGCACCGGCGGTCGTCATCGGGGCGAGCCTGCTCCCTCGGCCAGGCGAGCACCCCGTGGGATAAAGAAGGAGTGGGAGGAGAGGGATAAGTCAGTGCGGGTCCCACCCGCCAGTCGCACAAGACGCGGGCTGATGTGGATAAGTGGATGAGCATTTTGCCGAAATACGCTTACAGTCAACGAAAGCGTACTTCTGCTCTGCTTCGACCAAAATACGTTTTCCCTGCTGAAAAGCGTATTCCACCGAAAGGCGCGTTCAACTTTTCCTCGAGGGGCTTGTTGGCTGAAAAAATTTCACCGATAGGTCCCTGAACTTCAACCCTACGTATGTCGACAACCATAACTCCGATTAAGGTGATTCCAATGCTCACGTCTTTTTCTCGTCGAACTCTTTCTGTTGGTATCATTTTCATAATGTTTTCACACAGTGAAAGTGACCACTTTTCCCTTCCCCCTAAACAGCCCACTCCGAGAGAGAACTGTTTCCGGCAACTCTTTCCGCGATCGTTCCGCACTTTTTCCCGGAGTATTTCTCGACCCCAGGCAAGCCAACCTCTTATCATGAGCCCCGAACTTGCATGCTAACTTTGCTCGCACCTCGTGTGTGTGTGTGTGTGTGTGTGTGTGTGTGTTTAGTTGCAATAGTTTCTTGTTTGTTCCGTCTACTGTTATTGTAGTCATGCTATATGTTTGTTATCTATCTTGCACGCTTATGATTTCATAAAATAAGTTGACATGCTAGTGTGCTGTTGTTACTGATAATATCATGCCTATGATAATTCTGTTGCACTAATAAGTTTGCTAGTACTTGGGATTGCCATGTTTTGCATGCTATCATTGTTCTTTTGAAATGCTTGATGTTTTGTTACTTCATCCATATGTTGCATGTTAGTTGTTGCATTCATGTTAGTACTGCTCGCATGATGATTGATGATGGAGAAGTTAATAATATGACTGAATTACAAACCTCCTTCGTCATCACCGGGATATCACAGTGCCATCCAACTCGAGCTTTCTCCAGTGCAACCACATTTACCTTATGGGGAGGTCCTAGCTGGGTCTATCGTCATGCCTCTCGCCGGTGCCTCCTGCGAGGGAAGGTTATGGGCACGCGCTACCCTGATCAGGTAGGCGAACATAACCTTGTGTGCTCTTTTTTGTTTTTATGGTATACCTTGTCCCTGTTTGGGACTGTTTTGCCACGACGATGGCCATTGGTGTCTTTGGTAGACACGGGGCCACCCAGGACTGAACCCCAAGGGGGTGTTGGTCAGAGTGGCCAGGAGAGTGTCATGGCAGTAGTTCGGCTTTGTCGGAACACCGTGGTTCGCATGTATGGGAGTGCGAGGACAGGGTTCCATAGTGTGGGTAAAGTGCGCTACCTCTGCAGAGTGTATTCAATCTATCGATAGCCGCGTCCTCGGTCATGGGCACAAGTTCTCAGTAGGTCACACTGTCGGGTATCGGTTGAAATGGAGGATAAACCTGCTAATAACTTGTGTGATAAATCTTGCGATGACTTGGACCATGAAATAATCTTGAGAAGTCACGATGATGTGTTGATATGACCCCGAGAAGAGGTCTCGGTAAGTCATGCTTTTGCTCCGAGGAGCCGTGGCAGAGTAAGTGATTGTTGCATAAGGTTGATACAACATGTCTTCACGAGAGGTAACTGGTAGTTTATTTTTAGCATAGTTTCCTGATACCATGCCATGTTTTGATATGCTATGCTTTGTTGCTGCTTTGCTAGAAGTAAGTTTGATATGCCATGCTAGTAGATGTTGTGCTGTTATTCATGCTTGGTTTGATTTATGATTAATATCATGCCATGCTTAGAAGTTGTGTTGAAACAACTGTTGCATATGCTTGGTTCTTGCTTTGTCATCTGTTTGTTTGGATGCTATGTATTTGGTTGTCTTGCAAGTACATTCAATGTACTGACATGGCGTGTCATGCCGGTTTTGTAGGTCGTGTCCGAATTGTTCGCTTGTTCCGTCGTGCTAGGCCGTAATCTTCCCAGTCCTGTGAGTTATGGAGTCCAGCCAGAGTGAGACGCTGCCAAACCAAGACTTCTGCCGCCATTTAAATAGACATCCTCTGCCATCCGTATAGCCTTAGGGCTATGCCAGATAATTGTATTCATCAATGATGTAATCATATACACATGTATTTGATGAATATTATTGTACCTGGAATGCTGTATCATGGACCTGTCATGCGTCAGGCGTAATCCTGGGCTGACGTGAGAAGGCCCCCTGCTCCATGCGGATCGGGGTGCCACAGTTACCCCTGATTGGGCGGTGCCATATTTGGCCTATATGACCAGGGGCGAGTTACCCGAGGATGAAATTTTGGCCAGGCAGATAATCCGGCAGTCCAAGTCCATGAGTATTGTCAATGACGAGTTACATCACTGTAGTGTCTCAGGGGCGTTTTAGCGCTGCGTTTCTCCTAAAGAAGGCTGTGAGATTTTGTGTGAAATCCACGAAGGGGATTGTGGTCATCATGCCAGTTCAAAATCCCTTGTGGCTAAAGCTTTCCGACACGGTTTCTATTGGCTAACGACTCATGCTGATGCTGAGGACTTGGTTAGGAGATGTGACGGTTGTCAGAAGTTTTCACGTTGCACCCATGTTCTGGCTCAGGAGTTGAGGATGATTCCAATCACTTGGCCATTTGAAACTTGGGGGCTTGATATGGTAGGGACTTTTAAGAGGTCCAAGGATAAGAAGACCCACCTTTTGGTGGCAGTTGATAAATTCACTAAATGGATAGAGGCAGAGCCAGTCAGCAAGTGTGATGCAGCTACGGCGGTTTAATTCATGAAAAAGGTGATTTTTCACTTTGGTTTTCCACACAACATCATAACAGATAATGGCACAAACCTCTGCAACGGTGCTATGGAAGACCTTTGTCAACGTGAGTACATCCGGCTTGATGTGTCATCAGTGGCTCACCCCCAGTCTAATGGCCAAGCTGAGAGAGCTAATCAAGAAATCCTGAAAGGCATCAAGCCCCGGCTTATGGTTCCTTTGCAGAGGACGCCGGGTTGTTGGGTGGAAGAGTTGCCTTCCATATTGTGGAGCATTAATACCACCCCGATAGATCTACGGGTTATACACCTTTCTTCATGGTTTATGGGGCAGAAGCAGTTCTCCCCAGTGACATTCGCCATGACTCACCTCGGGTGGCAGCTTATGTTGAAGCGGACAACGAACAAGCACGCCAAGACGCACTGGACCTGTTAGATGAAAAACGGGACATAGCAGCGGCTCGTTCAGCGATTTATCAGCAAGATCTGCGGCGTTATCACAGCCGTCGGGTTAAAACCAGAGCTTTTCAAGAAGGCAACTTAGTGCTCCGGCTTATCCAGGATCATACCGATATGCACAAGTTATCCCCACCTTGGGAAGGACCCTTTGTGGTCAGCAAGAATCTGAACAATGGGTCATACTACCTTATCGATGTTCGAGAGCACAAAGACTCACGCAAATCGGAGGAGGAGACCCGCCGGCCGTGGAATATTGCTCATCTTCGACCTTATTACACCTGAGCCATAGGCTCTTCTGATGTACATATTTTGACAATGTATATATTATGATCAATATAATAAACCGGCATGCCTGCTAAAGCAGGGCCTCTGTCGCTTTTCTCTTCAATGAGTTTTTGGGTTTTCCACTTTATAAAGTGAGGTTATCATTACCTTTTGATCCGGCTTATTGGCCACAAAAAAAACTTGGGGGCTAGCAACCCATGTTATGGGGGCCAAAGAGAGTTTTTTGTAAAAAGCACAACTCAAACATAGGTACCCCTTGAGCACATTTCAAAATATTGCTTGGGGCTCTTTTGGTTCTAAAGAACAAAAGTGGCTATAACCCTTGTGATAGGCTATGAAAGCCAGGCTTGGAAGCCAGGTGTATTCACCTAAAACCCCGGGCCATCCTGCCTATATTCCGGAAGCTTCTCCATCAGGTAATCCTGATTGACCCGACAAACTCTTAACAGTCAATCTTTTTCTAGCAAAGACCCTGAACTTGTTAAGGTTAAAATGCCGTTTGTCATGAGAGGGCATGGTTTACGGATAGCAAGGAGAAGCTCAGGCTGTTACAGCCGCCTTCCTTGAAACTTGGATAATTCGGCCTCTGATGCTTGATGTACTCTGACCCCGCGTACTCCTGATAAGTCTATCTTTAAATAAGAACTGAACTTATCTGGGTTAAAATGTCGAAGTGGTAGTGTGAGTGCCGGCTCACGGAAAGCACGTACCTTCCAGTGGTTAATACTAGTTTCATTGAAGAAGATATTTTGGCTCGGCGGCCTATGAAAGCCTTGGATTTTTTCTGTTGATTTTGCTTTGAATGTCTTATTGCAATTTTTTCTCTTATGACACAAAAATTACATGGTTGAAAACCAAGGAAGGCTTATAAAGCTTCATGAGTCGTATATATGGCGATGAACTGGTGTTTATTAACCCGGCCTGGTTTCTGACTATAAGCCACCAGTATGAAAGGAAGGTAATCCGGTGTTTATTAACCCGGTTTGGTATTAAACCGGAAATATACTTATTACACTAGCTTGATAAATCAGTAGTGAACACATATCACATGTATGTTGTATATTGTTATTTTCAGTCCTACATCAGTTATAAACTATGTTGTTGGGCATGATAACCCGTCTAGCGGTAAACCGCCAAGACACAACTTATCTGTTATATGCAGGAAAAGATTCTACAAAAAGCAAAGGATCATGAGCAAACATAGCATGGCGGATTAACAGTGTCATGCAATGTGCACAATGGCACATCAGATCCAAGAAGTTTTCATGCCCAAAAGAATAAGTCTTGCAAAACGAAGAAGTTAAATCGGCCTCCGGTTTATGCATCAGCGATGGTCTGGCTTGACGGTTGTGGATCATCTTGTGCCGGTTCATCCTCCTCCTCTCTATCCAACGGCTGGAAGTCAGTGGTTGACCAATCGATCCCAGTTAAGGCTCTGAACATCGCTTCATCGCTTATAAGATTGGAGGGGTCAACTTCAGGGGCATAAGTATGCTTACGAATTGGTGGAATAAGAGTGGGAGTTTCGTAGCTCGGCGTATTGACCCTCTTGTTGTGGGCATCATAAGTCGATTGATGAAACGAAAGATTAGTATCTTCAGCCAATTTACTAGCCAACGGGCGCATCTCCCTTGTCAAATCTCAAAGATCTTCATCATCAAATTATGATCCGTCTTCCTTGATGCTTGGATAGCCATTCCCTATGTCAGCCAGATCAAGATCAGATATCCATGCTTTAGCACGGGTCAGTGCGGTAAGAGCGTCAGCCCTTGCAGCTGATCATTTTAGCTCTTCAAACTGGGCGGGCATCATCGACAACTTCTCTAAAGTATCCTTGATCAAAGTTGGGGGTGGTTTATTGTGCGAAGCTGTGCAGATAATCCGTTGTGCACGGGTATAAAATTGCTCTATCAGTGTATAGGGAACCTTCAATTTCTTCTGCATATCAGAGCCCAGATGCGTAATGCGAGATCCTGCATCATCACGGACATCGGTAAACCAACGATTTATGGAATAATGAAATTTCGAAGGTTGTGAAGAAATTACTTACCAAAGACAGCAGCAGTCATAGCATTTATTTCTTGTTTCAAATTGGTTAACTCTTCTACCACCGGTTTAAGGGCTGTGTCAGCATCTTCAGCTTTCTTCAGCAAAGTTGTTTTTTCTGCCTCCCAGCCTAGACGCTCATTCTTGAAGCTTTCCTTTAGTTGTTCCATGGCTGCTAAAGCGCTAGTCAGCTCCTCCTTCGCCTTGGAAGATTCTACTTGCTTGGTATTGATATTCTCCTCAAGGTCGACGATTTGGGATTCTTTTTTGTCTAGCTCAGCCTGCAAGAGGTATTTTATGAGTTGATAGAACAAATTTTAAGTCCCAAGCACATAACAAGTTATACACTTGGCACTTGGGGGCTAATGCATATCGCTTCTTATCAACATTATGGCAAAGTCCCAAAGCTCAATACAAGTATTAATCTTGGCACTTGGGGGCTAATGCCTATTTGCTCCAGTATAAAGTTGTGGATTTTTTCTTTGATGATAAACCGGTTTCCAAAGGTATTCAACAAGAAGTGTGAGCCTTACAACATGAAGTCCCGGTTCATCTTCAAGAGATAAACCGGCCCTTGAGGGCTACACAGGTGAAATTGAATTATTATTCTATGAAGTCCCGGTTCATCTTGAAGAGATAAACCGGCCCTTGAGGGCTACACATGCAAAGTTGAAGAATCATTATTTTACGAAGTCCCAGTTTGAATAGGTATTGCCAAACCGGCCCTTGGGGGCTACTGGAGTTGATATTATAAATAGATCAGAAGGAAAGAATACTTATGAAGAATTCAACGGGATTTACCTCATATCGCTCCTTCATCATATTCACTAAACCGGCTTCGTAGTCACGGTTTGTGTACAGACGGTTCAAAATCCCAGAATGAATGTCTTGGGCGTTGAGGTGAGCGTAACTGTCCAAATCTGCCTTTCACTTGCCCTTATCAACAGTAGCTTTTTCCTCTTTGGCGCTGTGTTTGGACAAGGCTATGGGGTTGCCAGGGGTGTTGTAACCAATGCTAGTAATGACAACATCATCATTAGCACCTTTAGCTGGGCTTGGCGGATCATCAGCATGAACCGATGGATCAATATACATGTGCTCAGCTTCAGTTGCTTGATCTGGCAACGATGGGCCATCAGGAATATTGTCAATATCTGGGTGTGCCGGTTCAGGAGTCTTTTCCGTTTCATCCCGAATGGGGTCTTCAGCCGATTTGTTCACTTTGGCCTTCTTTCTGGCTCTGGCTTTGGCCCTGGAAAATAATAAGTATACATCAGAACAATGCAAGGATCAAAAATATAAAGGTATGACGGGTTAGTGAAATCTGCTCACCTAGGAACCATTTTAAGGGTTGGAAGCTTCGTCCCCGTTGATTCGCCAGAAGATGAATGGGAGGTTCCCAAGTAATTCGATTCAGAAGGATTAAGAGGATGTCGGAAATAACCCGCCCTCGGACAAGGTGTATCAGAAGTACAAGAGACCTCTTGGCAGCATTTACGAACTGGAGTGTTCGATAAACCGGAGGAAGTAACCACTTGGCCGCTATGCCGGGTTGTGCGGTGAGCTTCATGCTGCTGTGTCCTCTAAAGAAAGTGCGGATCCAAATAAGCTAGAGGGTGTGAAAAATCTTACTTTCCGGACTGCTTGACGGGTTTTCGGTGTTGGCAGAGGATCTGAGTTGGAAGAAAGAGTAATTACCTCTACATCACCAGCACGGCTAGCCTCCGCATCATCCTGATAATGATCATTGTCAATGAGGTGCATGAAAAAAGATCCAAGAGAATCAAGTTCCACCTCTGACTCTAGATCATCAAGGTCTTCATCATTGTTTAGGCTAGGGGATTCAACAGTTTTCTTCTTTGCAGGTTTCTTTGTAACTTTGGTCTTAATGCGAGGCATTTTCGCCGGCCTATCCTGCGGCTTCGTCGGTTTATCCCGCGGCTTCTTCTTCCAGAATGAATCATCACCCTGCAAAGATGGACAAAAAGTTATAAAGAAATATTTAAGAGGGGTCAGATTAAGACAAGAATGATGCAATTCTTACAGCTGGCGGTTTATTGGAAACACAGAAAGGACTAAGCCCTGTCTTGCTGCACTTAGACATTGGTTCATCTAGCATCTTCTTGACAGCTTCAGTAATCTCCTCGTCATTTAGCTGAATATCAATGTGCCACTGAGGATCTTTGACATCCCCTGTGTACTCGCACATTAAACCGGGGCGATGGCTTAAGGGCAAGATACTCCAAGAGACCCAACAATGGACAAAGTCAACGCCAGTTAAACCATTCGCCATAAAGGCTCGGAGCTTTGAAAGTTGTGGTGCATACTTAGCTCGTTCCTTTGCACTGAGTCGTTGGGGAAATGGATGTGTATTGGTAAGCCGGTGAGCACGATAACCCGACAGAGGATTTTCATCAGCTGTTGCTGTGTTTCGACAATAAAACCAAGTCTGATTCCAGTCTTTGGGGTGGCTATGATGCTTGGCATGAGGGAAACTGACATCTTTCCTTTTCTGAATTGAAACTCCGCCAAGTTCAGTATTGGGCCCATCCGTAAATTCAGTACGGCGGTTTAAGTAAAATAAGTCTCTGAATAATTCAACAGTAGGTTCTTCTTGCAGATAAGCCTCGCAAAACACTTGAGAATTGCAAATATTGGACACAGAGTTCGGTCCAATATCTTGAGGGCGGAGTTGAAAGCTAGCAAGCACGTTATGGAAGAATTTTGATCCGGGAGGGCTAAACCCTCAACCTAGATGATCAGTAAACACAATCACCTCTCCATCCTTGGGTTCAGGAGGATTTTTTGGACCGGGGACTCTCCAGTGGATGATTTCCTTATTCGCTAAAGTGCCGGTTGCAACGCACCCGTTTAGTTGCTCTTCCGTAACCCGTGAAGGAACCCAGTTACAAGCATAAAATTGTTTGGCCATTTGTTAAACAAGACTTGAAGGAAGATTGGTGCCGGTTGAAGAAATCATGATCAATTGCTAAAAGTAAAGGGGCAGGAAGTATTCAAGCGCAAACAAGTTATAAACCGGAGATATAGATTATCAGCTTGCAGAGATAAGTAGTTGGCGGTTTAAGAGGGGACTAATGGTATACTGGTGGGTTATGATTCAAACGTTAAACCGCCCGCACAGCTGCCAATTTTTAGATCTATGAGTGAAAAAATTGCTAAGTGTTGCAGAAACAGGTTTTACAGATTGATGGTATAATTTTGGATCTACCGCAGTTCAAAAAAGGGAGAAAATTATGAAACCCTAAGTTGTGACAGTGGAGCAGTTCATGGATTCGGATGGGATCTCTTGAAGAAGGGAAGGTCTTCAAATACTAAAAATAAGCGCTAAAATCAGTACCGCGCGCGATAAGCACTAGGCCTTGCATCAAAAAGCTACAAGACAGGGGAAGCAAAAAGGAATGCAGATCTAGGGTAAGAGAAAGGGGAGACTCACTGAAGCTGTTGAACAGTGGAGAGGCGCGGATGAATTCTGGTGCGTTCAGGTCGATGCAGTGATACGTCTCCCATGTATCTATAATTTTTGATTGTTCCATACTATTATATTACCCGTTTTGGATGTTTATGGGATTTCCTTTACACTTTTATATAATTTTTGGGACTAACCTACTAACCGGAGGCCCAGCCCGAATTGCTGTTTTTTGCCTATTTCAGTGTTTCAAAGAAAAGGAATATCAAACGGAGTCCAAATCGAATGAGACCTTTGGGAGCGATCTTTTTGGAACAAACGTGATCCAGGGGACTTGGAGTGGACGTCAAGCAACAGAGGAGGCGGCCACGAGGGTGCCCGGCGCCTCCCCTATAGGTGGGCGTGCCCCCCACACTCGTGGGCCCCTCGAGCACCCATCGACCTACTTCTTCCTCCTATATATACCGACGTACCCTGAAAACATCCAGGAGCAGCACGAAAAACTATTTCCACCGCCGCAACCTTCTGTATCCGCGAGATCCCATCTTGGAGCCTTTGTCGGCGCTATGTCGGAGGGGGAATCGACCATGGAGGGCCTCTACATCATCTCCAAGGTCTCTCCGATGAGTTGTGAGTAGTTTACCACAGACCTTCGGGTCCATAGTTATTAGCTAGATGGCTTCTTCTCTCTCTTTGAATCTCAATACAAAGTTCTCCTTGATCTTCTTGGAGATCTATTAGATGTAACTCTTTTTGCGGTGTGTTTGTCGAGATATGATGAATTGTGGGTTTATGATCAAGTTTATCTATGAGAAATATTTGAATCTCCTCTGAATTCTTTTATGTGTGATTAAGTTATCTTTGCAAGTCTCTTCGAATTATCAGTTTGGTTTGGCCTACTAGATTGATCTTTCTTGCAATGGGAGAAGTCCTTAGCTTTGGGTTCAATCTTGCGGTGTCCTTTCCCAGTGACAGCAGGGGCAGCAAGGCACGTATTGTATTGTTGCCATCGAGGATAAAAAGATGGGGTTTATATAATATTGCATGAGTTTATCCCTCTACATCATGTCATCTTTGTTAATGCGTTACTCTGTTCTTTATGAACTTAATACTCTAGATGCATGCTGGATAGCGGTCGATGTGTGGAGTAATAGTAGTAGATGCAGCCAGGAGTCAGTCTACTTGTCACGGACGTGATGCCTATATACATGATCATGCCTAGATAATCTCATAATTATTCGCTTTTCTATCAATTGCTCGACAGTAATTTGTTCACCCACCTTATGCTATCTTGAGAGAAGCCACTAGTGAAACCTATGGCCCCCAGATCTATCTTTTATCATATAAGTTTATCATCTACTTTTATTTGCCTCTTTACTTTTCCAATCTATATCATAAAATACCAAAAATATATTTATCTTATCATATTATCTCTATCAGATCTCACTTTCGCAAGTGGTCGTGAAGGGATTAACAACCCCTTTATTGCGTTGGTTGCGAGGTTCTTGTTTGTTTGCATAGGTGCGTGGGTCTTTTGAGGAGCCTCCTACTGGATTGATACCTTGGTTCTAAAAAACTGAGGGAAATACTTACGCTACTTTGCTGCATCACCATTTCCTCTTCAAGGAAAACCAACGCAAGCTCAAGACGTAGCATGCAGCGGCCAAGGATGGTGCAGCGGTTGAAGGTCGACGGCGGCGGTGGAGCCTCAAGGCTCGGGCGTCGCGAGGTTGACAATGAGACGAAGAGGCACGGAGGGAAAAAAAGAAAAAGGGACCCTCCGGTTCTATTTATAAGGTGAATGGATAAAGGACATGCGCATGAATCGAGGAGGCCAAAAAAGCGGAGCTGTAGACATGCAGGGGCCTCGATTTTCGGAGATCCAATAAAGAAAAGAGGATATATTAAAAGATTTAGGTTCTGTGAAGAGTTAATGACAAGTGACGTCACGACAAGTTATCATGGTTTCAGAGGATGACGTCATGGCGAGTTATGAAAACCTTACAACAGAAATGAAGGAGGTTTTTTTTCTAAGTGTTGAAGATTGATGTGAACAAGTTCAAATCAACCTAGGGCCTAATGTTGGGGATATAACTGGTGGGTATAAACCACCCAGGAGGGGCCGGTTTATCCTCAGAGAGGTTGCCAATATTGAAGCCCATGAAGTTATAGAAGACGACGACTTATGAAGGAAACTTAACAAGGAAGCCCAAAGCCCAGAGGCTGGTTAGGTCCCATAGACTGCCAAATCCTCCTACCAAAACTGCCAAATTTATTTATGTTCCTAAAAATAAGGGTGAATCTTCTAATAAGGGAAATGCGGATCTCAAATCAATAAGTGTTCACCCCAATTGTCTCTCTATCATTAAGGAACCTTTTGCTACAAATGAATTTCTTGAATTCTTGCCTAGGAGCTTAATCATTGCTAAAAAGGGAGAAACCCCTAAAGATTATAAGTGCTCTATTGAGGAATTGAGTGCCAAAGATGGCACTACTTAGATCTATTCTCGCTTTTATGCCTAGCTTGGGGCGTTAAACAATAGCACTTGTTGGGAGGCAACCCAATTTTATTTTTGATTTTTGTTTTTGCTTCTGCTTAGTAATAAATATTTCATCTAGCTTCTGTTTAGATGTGTTTTTATGTTTCAATTAGTGTTTGTGCCAAGTAGAACCTATAGGATAACCTATGGTGATAGTTAATTTGATTCTGCTAAAAAGCAGAAACTTTGCGCGCACGAAAATAATTTTAGTAATTCACAGAAACGTGCTTTTGCGTTAATTCTTTATGATGTAGATCAATAGAGAAATTGCCCAGGACTTCCTATTTTGGTAGGATTTTTAGAGTTCTAGAAGTATTCGAGAGTTACAGATTGCTACAGACTGTTCTGTTTTTGACAGATTCTGTTTTTCGTGTGTTGTTTGCTTATTTTGATGCATCTATGGCTAG
>NC_041389.1:567174607-567176029 GCF_002162155.2 Triticum dicoccoides | reverse complement strand
ATACAGTAGGTTTAACATCAATATAAATAAAGAATGAGTTCACTATAGCACCTTATGTGGTGGTTTTTCTTTCTTGCACTAACGGAGCTTATGAGATTTCCTGTTGTGTTTTGTGTTGTGAAGTTTTCATGTTTTGTGTAATGATTTGATGGACTATGGAATAAGGAGTGGCAAGAGCCTAAGCTTGGGGATGCCCATGGCACCCCAAGATATTCAAGTATAACCAAAAGCCTAAGCTTGGGGATGCCCCTGGAAGGCATCCCCTCTTTCGTCTTCGTCTATCGGTAACGTTACTTGGAGCTATATTTTTATTCGCCACATGATATGTGTTTTGCTTGGAGCATCTTGTATGATATTAGTCTTTGATTTTTAGTTTACCACAATCATCCTTGCTGTACACACCTTCTGGGAGAAACCCACTTGATTGGAATTTATTAGAATACTCTATGTGCTTCACTTATATCTTTTGAGCTAGATAGTTTTTCTCTAATAATTGTTAATCTCTCATGCTTCACTTATATTATTTTGAGAGTCTTTTAGAAAATCATGGTATTTGCTATGGTTATAAAATTGGTCCTAGAATGATGGGCATCCAAGTTGGGTATAATAAAAACTGTCATAGGAAGTGAATTGGATGCTATGATCAATTTGATACTTGATAATTGTTTTGAGATATGGAGGTGGTGATATTAGAGTCATGCTAGTTGGGTAATTGTGAATTTAAAGAATTCTTGTGTTGAAGTTGGCAAGTCCCGTAGCATGCACGTATGGTAACCGTTGTGTAACAAATCTGAAATATGAGGTGTTCTTAGATTCTCATCCTTATGAGTGTCGGTCGGGGACGAGCGATGGTATTTTCCTACCAATCTATCCCCCTAGGAGCATGCGCGTAGTGCTTGGTTTTTGATGACTTGTAGATTTTTGCAATAAGTATATGAGTTCTTTATGACTAATGTTGAGTCCATGGATTATACGCACTCTTACCCTTCCATCATTGCTAGCCTCTTCGGTACTGTGCATTGCCCTTTCTCACCTTGAGAGTTGGCGCAAACTTCGCCGGTGCATCCAAACCCCGTGATATGCTACGCTCTATCACACATAAACCTCCTTATATCTTCCTCAAAACAGCCACCATACCTACCTATTATGGCATTTCCATAGCCATTCCGAGATATATTGCCATGCAACTATCCACCATTCCGTTCATCATCATGACACACATCATCATTGTCATATTGCCTTGCATGATCATGTAGTTGACATCGTATTTGTGGCAAAGCCACCATGCATAATTTTTCATACATGTCACTCTTGATTCATTGCCCATCCCGGTAGACCGCCGGAGGCATTCATATAGAGCCATATCTTGTTCTAGTTTTGAGTTGTAAATAAATAGAAGTGCGATGATCATCATTATTAGAG
>NC_041389.1:567159650-567174267 GCF_002162155.2 Triticum dicoccoides | reverse complement strand
GGCCAAAAAAAGAGAAAGGCCAAAGAAAAAAAGAAAAAGGAAAAAAAAGAAAGGCCAAAAAAGGAAAGGCCCAAAAAGAAAAAAAAGGAAAATAAAATAAAAGGGGCAATGTTACTATCCTTTTCCACACTTGTGCTTCAAAGTAGCACCATGTTCTTCATATAGAAAGTCTTCTATGTTGTCACTTTCATATACTAGTGGGAATTTTTCATTATAGAACATGGCTTGTATATTCCTATGATGGGCTTCCTCAAATGCCCTAGGTCTTCGTGAGCAAGCAAGTTGGATGCACGCCCAGTTAGTTTCTTTTGTTGAGCTTTCATACATTTATAGCTCTAGTGCATCCGTTGCATGTCAATCCCTACTCCTCATATTGACATCAATTGATGGGCATCTCCATAGCCCGTTGATTATCCTCGTCAATGTGAGAATTTCTTCCTTTTTGTCTTCTCCACACAACCTCCATCATCATATTCTATTCCACCCATAGTGCTATATCCATGGCTCACGCTCATGTATTGCGTGAAAGTTGAAAAAAGTTTGATATTACTAAAGTATGAAACAATTGCTTGGCTTGTCATCGGGGGTGCGCAAGATGAGAGCATTCTTGTGTGACGAAAATGGAAGCATGACGAAACTATATGATTTTGTAGGGATGAACTTTCTTTAGCCATGTTATTTTGAGAAGACATTATTGCTTAGTTAGTATGCTTGAAGTATTACTATTTCTTATGTCAATATGAACTTTTATTTTGAATCATTTGGATCTGAACATTCATGCCACAATAAAGAAAATTACATTGAGAATTATGCTAGGTAGCATTCCACATCAAAAATTCCGTTTTTATCATTTACCTACTTGAGGACGAGCAGGAATTAAGCTTGGGGATGCTTGATACGTCTCCAACGTATCTATAATTTTTGATTGTTCCATACTATTATATTATCCGTTTTGGATGTTTATGAGCTTTAATTTACACTTCTATACCATTTTTGGGACTAACCTACTAACTGGAGGCGCAACCCGAATTGTTGTTTCTTTGCCTATTTCAGTGTTTCGAAGAAAAGGAATATCAAATGGAGTCCAAACGGAATGAAACCTTCGGGAGCGATCTTTTTGGAACAAACGTGATCCAGGGGACTTGGAGTGGACGTCAAAAACAGAGGCGGCGGCCACAAGGGTGCTGCCCTCTACAGGTGGGCGCGCCCCCCACCCTCGTGGGCCCCTCGAGCATCCACCGACCTAGTTCTTCCTCCTATAAATACCCACGTACCCTGAAAACGTCCAGGAGCACCACGAAAAACTATTTCCACCGCCACAACCTTCTGTATCCGCGAGATCCCGTCTTGGAGCCTTCGTCAGCGCTCCGCCGGAGGGGGAATCGACCATGGAGGGCCTCTACATCATCTCCAAGGCCTCTCCGATGAGTTGTGAGTAGTTTACCATAGACCTTCGGGTCCATAGTTATTAGCTAGATGGCTTCTTCTCTCTCTTTGAATCTCAAGACAAAGTTCTCCTTGATCTTCTTGGAGATCTATTCGATGTAACTCTCTTTGTGGTGTGTTTGTCTAGATCCGATGAATTGTGGGTTTATGATCAAGTTTATCTATGAGAAATATTCGAATCTCCTCTGAATTCTTTTATGTGTGATTAAGTTATCTTTGCAAGTCTCTTCGAATTATCAGTTTGGTTTGGCCTACTAGATTGACCGTTCTTGCAATGGGAGAAGTGCTTAGCTTTGGGTTCAATCTTGCGGTGTCCTTTCCCAGTGACAACAGGGGCAGGAAGGCACGTATTGTATTGTTGCCATCGAGGATAAAAAGATGGGGTTTATATCATATTGCATGAGTTTATCCCTCTACATCATGTCATCTTTCTTAATACGTTACTCTGTTCTTTATGAACTTCATACTCTAGATGCATGATGGATAGCGGTCGATGTGTGGAGTAATAGTAGTACATGCAGGCAGGAGTCGGTCTACTTGTCACGGACATGATGCCTATATACATGATCATGCCTAGATAATCTCATAATTATTTGCTTTTCTATCAATTGCTCGACAGTAATTTGTTCACCCACCGTAATACTTATGCTATTTTGAGAGAAGCCACTAGTGAAACCTATGGCCCCCGGGTCTATCTTTTATCATATAAGTTTATCATCTACTTTTATTTGCATCTTTACTTTTCCAATCTATATCATAAAATACCAAAAATATATTTATCGTATCATATTATCTCTATCAGATCTCACTTTCGCAAGTGGTCGTGAAGGGATTGACAACCCCTTTATTGCGTTGGTTGCGAGGTTCTTGTTTGTTTGTGTAGGTGCGTGGGACTTTTGAAGAGCCTCCTACTGCATTGATACCTTGTTCTCAAAAACTGAGGGAAATACTTACGCTACTTTGCTGCATCACCATTTCCTCTTCAAGGAAAACCAACGCAAGCTCAAGACGTAGCATGCAACGGCCAAGGATGGTGCAGCGGTTGAAGGTCGACGGCGACGGCGGAGCTTCAAGGCTCGGGCGTCACGAGATTGACGATGAGACGAAGAGGCATGGAGGAAAAAAATAAAAAGGGACCCTCCGGTTCTATTTATAAGGTGAATGGATAAAGGACAGGCGCATGAATCGAGGAAGCCAGAAAAGCGGAGCTGTAGGCGTGCAGGCACCTTGATTTTCGGAGATCCATTAAAGAAAAGAGGATACATTAAAAGATTTAGGTTATGTGAAGAGTTAATGGCAAGTGACGTCATGGCAAGTTATCATGGTTTCAGAGGATGACGTCATGGCGAGTTATTAAAACCTTACGACAGAAATGGAGGAGGGTTTTTTTAGGTGTTGAAGATTGATGTGAACAAGTTCAAATCAACATGGGGCCTAATGTTGGGGATATAACTGGTGGGTATAAACCGCCCAGGAGGGGCCGGTTTATCCTCAGAGAGGTTGCCAATATTGAAGCCCATGAAGTTATAGAAGACGTCGACTTATGAAGGAAACTTAACAAGGAAGCCCAAAGCCCAGAGGCGGGTTAGGGCCCATAGACATAAACCGCCATAGGCGTGTAAGTTGTAATGTAGGGTAAGAAAGAATAGATACCAAGCCAGATACATTTATGAACCGGCCTCGGGATTCTGTAGACCGATGGGCGTCAACCTGTGTATATAAAGGGATGACCAGGTTTAGGGACAAGAAACAACAACTCGAGAGCCAGGTTACACGTATTCGCTCCCTGGTTATCGAAACCCTAGCAATTCCACCTCAACTGGATTGTAGGCTTTTACCTTCACTGCAAGGGGCCGAACCAGTATAAACTCCCCGTGTCCTTTGTCCGGTTTAACCCCTTTAAGCTAATCTCATTGTGATGGCTCCACGACTAAGTCCTCACACTAGGACATCTGATGTGACAATTCCACGACACCCACTGTAATACTTATGCTATCTTGAGAGAAGCCACTAGTGAAACCTAGGGCCCCCGGGTCTATTTTCCATAATATAAGTTTTCGATCCACTTTATTTTGCAATCTTTACTTTCCAATCTATATCACAAAAATACCAAAAATATGTATCTTATCTTATTATCTCTATTAGATCTCACTTTCGCAAGTGGCCGTGAATTGATTGACAGCCCCTTTATCGCGTTGGTTGCGAGGTTCTTGTTTGTTTGTGTAGGTACGAGGGACTTGCGTGTAGCCTCCTACTGGATTGATACCTTGGTTCTCAAAAACTGAGGGAAATACTTACGTTACTTTGCTGCATCACCCTTTCCTCTTCAAGGGAAAACCAACGCAGTGCTCAAGAGGTAGCAATGTGCTGCCTCGGTAGTCGATCAAATCAATTTTTGTAAGATGGAGATCAAGGCATTCGATGAGATTGTTGTAGTGCAGCACATTCTTCACTTTCAGGTCTTTTTTTATATGCAAAAGAAGAGAACATATTAGAGCAGCTGGCTGTATAAGATTGCCGTGTCATCAAGAGGTAGCAATATCATTCGCTCATACAATAGGGTTGGCTGGCTAGTGATATTTTTTTCACTCTCTCTCTATTTCTCTTTCCTCTCATTTACCTAGGAGCACGTGAAGAGCTTGGGCATTTGTTGCCTTCCACTATGTGGCCGATGCCATATTTCCCAAAAGTATGCCACATAATACGCATCGATGTCAAATCAAAAGATTTGGCACCGCTCTCGCGATGTGAGAGAGTTGGCACCGCTGTGCACACATACCCACATGTATAAACAAATCAATCAAACCAACTACACCAGCCTCCCACTCTCCCAAACAAGTGTTTTATTGTCTCAGTCCTCTCTCTCTCTCTCTCGCACACAAGTGTTTTTTTATTGCGTGAGTTAATTTGGCACCGGAGCAAAGTAGGTGATCCAGATTGGGGCAACATGTGAGCAATGGAGGGGCATCGATGCCAAATGCATCACAAGTGAATTTGGCACGTGTTTTGGCCTACATAGTGGAGGGCCTGCTGGGTGTGCGCGAGTGCGTCCTTCTATGCATGCCACCATGAAGTGGTGAATTATGCGCGAGTGCATCCTTCACGCGGACGAAGTGTGTCCTCAATGCACCCTCAGTTTACTAGCATGCGGGGTGCTACCCCGAGTGGTTTCAACTTTGTTTACTTCACCGCGTGTCAGATGGGCCTCTAATTTACTTATTTTCACCCACTGCCACATGGGCCAGCACATGAAGATAGAGAACACAAGCTGACAAGGCAGCATGTGGACTGGTTGACCGGTCAACTAAACAATATACGGAGCTATACGCTGACATAGTGAGTGTATAATCCGTCAGTATAGAGAGTTCGAGTGAGAGGGGAGGCCCGTGAGAGATAGCAGAGAGAGAGAGAAAGAGCTACTCCCTCCGTTCAATGATGTAGTGCCAACATTTTTCTAAAGTCGAACTTTTGAAACTTTGACCAAGTTTACAAAGAAATTACTTATATCTACAATACCAAAGACCAAGTTCGGGTATATGTTGTGATGAATCTAATGATCGTTCGAGATGTAAATGTTTTTCTCCACATATACCTGGTCAAACTTTTCTGAGGTTTGACTTTGCAAAACATCCATATGCTTATGGACGTGAGAGAGTCCCTAACTAGAGAGAGAGACAGAGTGAAATAGAAAGAGTGAGTGAAAAAAGTGTGTGTGCGTGTGTGAAAGAGACATGGACAATGTAGGGGAACGTAGTAATTTCAAAAAAATTCCTACGTGCACGCAAGATCATGGTGATGCATAGCAACAAGAGGGCAGAGTGTTGTCCACGTACCCTCGTAGACCGAAAGCGGAAGCGTTAGCACAACACGGTTGATGTAGTCATACGTCTTCACGATCCGACCGATCAAGTACCGAACATACGACACCTCCGAGTTCAGCACATGTTCAGCTCGATGACGTCCCACGAACTCCAATCCAGCAGAGCTTTGCGGGAGAGTTCCGTCAACACGACGGCGTGATGATGGTGTCAATGATGCTACCGACACAGGGCTTCGCCTAAGCACCGCTATGATATTATCGAGGTGGAATATGGTGCAGGGGGCACTACACACGGCTAAGAGATCAATGATCAATTGTTGTCTCTAGATGTGCCCCCTGCCCCCGTGTATAAAGGAGCAAGGGGGGAGGTGGCTGGCCTAGGAGGAGGGCGCGCCAAGGGGGGGAGTCCTACTCCCACCGGGAGTAGGACTCCTCCTTTCCTTGTTGGAGTTAGAAAGGGGAAGGAAGGGAGAGAGAGAGAGGAAGGAAAGGGGGGCGCCGCCCCCCTCCTTGTCCAATTCGGACTAGAGGGGAAGGGGCGCCCGGCCTGCCTTGGTCGACCCTCCTCTTCTCCACAAGGGCCCATGAGGCCCAATAAACCCCCAGGGGGTTCCGGTAACCCCCCGGTACTCCTGTATATGCCCGAAACCCTCTGAAACCATTCCAGTGTCCGAACATAGTCATCCAATATATTGATCTTTATGTCTCGACCATTTCAAGACTCCTCGTCATGTCCGTGATCATATCCGAGACTCCGAACTACCTTCGATACATCAAAACACAAAAACTCATAATACCGATCATCACCAAACTTTAAGCATGCGGACCCTACGGGTTCGAGAACTATGTTGACATGACCGAGACACGTTTCTGGTCAATAACCAATAGCGGAACCTGGATGCTCATATTGGTTCCCACATATTCTACGAAGATCTTTATCGGTCAAACCGCATAACTACATATGTTGTTCCCTTTGTCATCGGTATGTTACTTGCCCGAGATTCGATCGTCGGTATCTCAATACCTAGTTCAATCTCGTTACTGGCAAGTCTCTTTACTCGTTATGTAATGCATCATCCCGCAACTAACTCATTAGTCACATTGCTGGCAAGGCTTATAGTGATGTACATTACCGAGAGGGCCCAGAGATACCTCTCCGACAATCAGAGTGATAAATCCTAATCTCAAAATACGCCAACTCAACAAGTACCTTCGGAGACACCTATAGAGCTCCTTTATAATCACCCAGTTACGTTGTGAAGTTTGGTAGCACACAAAGTGTTCCTCCGATAAGCGGGAGTTGCATAATCTCATAGTCATAGGAAGATGTATAAGTCATGAAGAAAGCAATAGGAACATACTAAATGATCAAGTGCTAAGCTAACGGAATGGGTCAATTCAATCACATCATTCTCCTAATGATGTGATCCCGTTAATCAAATGACAACTCATGTCTATGGCTAGGAAACACAACAATCTTTGATCAACAAGCTAGTCAAGTAGAGGCATACTAGTGACACTATGTTTGTCTATGTATTCACACATGTATTATGTTTCCGGTTAATACAATTCTAGCATGAATAATAAACATTTATCATGATATGAGGAAATAAATAATAACTTTATTATTGCCTCTAGGTCATATTTCCTTCAGTCTTCCACTTGCACTAGAGTCAATAATCTAGATTACATAGTAATGATTCTAACACCCATGGAGCCTTGGTGTTGATCATGTTTTGCTCGTGGAAGAGGCTTAGTCAACGGGTCTGCAACATTCAGATCCATATGTATCTTGCAAATCTCTATGTCTCCCACCTGGAGTTTGTCCCGGATGGAATTGATGCGTCTCTTGATGTGCTTGGTTCTCTTGTGAAATCTGGATTCCTTTGCTAGGGCAATTGCACCAGTATTGTCACAAAAGATTTTTATTGGACCCGATGCCCTAGGTATGACACTTAGATCGGATATGAACTCCTTCATCCAGACTCCTTCATTTGCTGCTTCCAAAGCAGCTATGTACCCCGCTTCACATGTAGATCCCGCCATGACGCTTTGTTTCGAACTGCATCAACTGACAGCTCCACCGTTCAATATAAACACATATCCGGTTTGAGAATTAGAATCGTCCGGATCAGTGTCAAAGCTTGCATCGATGTAACCATTTATGACTAGCTCTTTGTCACCTCCATAAACGAGAAACATATCCTTAGTCCTTTTCAGGTATTTCAGGATATTCTTGACCGCTGTCCAGTGATCCACTCCTGAATTACTTTGGCACCTCCCTGCTAAACTAATAGCAAGGCACACATCAGGTCTGGTACACAGCATTGCATACATGATAGAGCCTATGGCTGATGCATAGGGAACATCCTTCATTTTCTCTCTATCTTCTACAGTGGTCGGGCATTGAGTCTGACTCAACTTCACACCTTGTAATACAGGCAAGAACCCTTTCTTTGCTTGTTCCATTTTGAACTTTTTCAAAACTTTATCAAGGTATGTGCTTTGTTAAAGTCCAACTAAGCGTCTTGATCTATCTCTATAGATCTTGATGCCCAATATATAAGCACCTTCACCGAGGTCTTTCATTGAAAAACTTTTATTCAAGTATCCTTTTATGCTATCTAGAAAGTCTATATCATTTCCAATCAACAATGTGTCTTCTACATATAATATCAGAAATGCTACAGAGCTCCCACTCACTTTCTTGTAAATACAGACTTCTCCAAAAGTCTGTATAAAACCATATGCTTTGATCACGCTATCAAAATGTTTATTCCAACTCCGAGAGGCTTGGACCAGTCCATAAATGGATCGCTGGAGCTTGCACACTTTGTTAGCATCTTTCGGATCGACAAAACCTTCTGGTTGCATCATATACAACTCTTCTTCCAGAAATCCATTCAGGAATGCAGTTTTGACATCCATTTGCCAAATTTCATAATCATAAAATGCGGCAATTGCTAACATGATTCAGACAGACTTAAGCATCGCTACGGGTGAGAAAGTCTCATTGTAGTTATAACGCCCTCGATGCGGCTATATCTCCCACGTGTCGAAGCACGACTTAGAGGCATAACCGCATCGACGGCGTTACAAGTTGGTAATCAGAGCCATCCTCGACTTAGGAGCCCCCTACTTGATTGTTTGCTGGCGTTGTTGAGTCTAGAACAAAAATATTTTGAGTCTTAGGATTATATATATATCGGAGAGTAGGATTCTTTTTACTCCTCAGTCCCTTCGTCGCTTTGGTGAGGTCTCCTGACGTAGATGTTTTGACTTTCCTCTCCTCAAATTTCACTAAAAAATTTTTAGGATCACGCGGGTATCTTGGAATCGTTCCGATGGTTTTGTGACGAGAACATTGTTCTTGGTGCCTCCTGACATTTAGGGGTTGTGGCAGTGTCCCGGGGAGTTGAGCTCCGAGGTGTTGTCGTCACAATTTTATCGTTGCAGTTCTGGAATACCTGAGATTTGCCGACATCGAAAATCTCTTTTGTACAGTTGTTGGTGAGATAACCCCGATAACCCAGTACTGGGGCGAGCTCGGGAGTATTGCCATGACTCGTATAACGGATGCTTTTCGAAGGTTGAGGTACACGATTCCCAAAGGTTTCTTGGTTATGTGTTGAAGGATGGATACAGCTGGATGTAGGGATTGTTAGTTTGGGTGAGATATATTGCTTCCCCTGTATCCCCTACACCTGATTGCATAACCGGAAAGTTTCGGGAGTTTATAGGTGGGATTCAAGTAGCTCTAACATTTCTTCCCGCAGATATTTGGTTTGTGATTGGGTAATCCTTACCACTTATTTGTTCCATCCGTACCTTGCTTTTATTTTTTCTATCATCAATATCTTATCAAGTGGTTTCTCACCTTAATGGACGTGATGTTTACTTTGGAATTCATTCGTTCATCCTTGTTCGAATGTTTTTTGTGAAGACTATATGTTGCAATTTCTATCTGTTGATTCAACTTGTCTATCTGTCTATCAAGATGCTAACGGATGTCACCCTCTTCAGGATGGCTCCGCCAATGCGTCAGAATCCGGAACGCAATGATGACAGTCAGGCGAACCCTCCACCTCCAGCTCCGCCTTCGGAGGCATGGCAAGCTTTGATGGCAGTCTCTAACGCCCATGCCCAGATGATGATTCAGCTCATGCAAGAGCGCACCCAAGGCCAAGGCAGCCAAGGGAATCAAGGTCAAGGGCAGTTCAATCATCAACCTCAGTTTCCTACCCTCAACCAATTCCTTGCAAATCAGCCGAAGTCTTTCAGCTACTGTGCCGAGGCCACAGACGCCGATGATTGGCTCGTGGATATCAACAAGCATTTTGAATGCAGCAATTTCAGGCCTGAGGACTACGTTAAGTTTGCTTCTTTTCAGCTCAAGGATCAAGCAGCTGATTGGTTCCAGCAATACAAGGATTCCAGAGGTGGTCGAGTGATTACTTGGACTGATTTCTGTCGGGACTTTAAAGCTCACCATATTCCTACCAGTGTTGTTGGGAGCAAGCGTGAGGAGTTCCGCAATCTCAAGCAAGGCAACATGTCAGTGTACAAATACAACAAGCAGTTTCAGAAACTTGCTCGCTTTGCTAAACAAGACGCTCCTGATGAAAAGAGTATGATCTATCAATTCAGAGGTGGCCTTAGAGAGGATCTGCAGTTAGCTCTCGTTCTTGTTGAGCCTACTCAGTTCGATCAATTCTACAATATGGCACTCAAGCAAGAAGGTGCTCAGCTCAAGTGTGAGGCATCTAAGAAGAGAATCAGGGATGCAGTTCAGTCTTCTTCTTCCTCTCAAGTGGCAGCTAAGCAGCAGAAGTTCTACCTTCCTCCTCCTCCGTTTCGTCAGCCTTACCAACAGAAGAACTCAGGTGCTCGTGGATCTTCCCACCCACCCAACCCAGGCTATCAGAACAAGTCTCAGCCTCAAGCTCCAAGGTCAAATGCTCCTTATCACCGTCCGCTCTCAGAAGTGACTTGCAACAAGTGCCAGCAGAAAGGTCACTATGCGAACAAATGCTTCAATCAAAGGCGCCTTCCTCCTCCTCCTCCTGTGAGATCTTCAAGCAATGCAGTGGTCAAGCATAATCCCAAGTCTGCTAAGGTGAACATGATGAATGCAGCTCAGGCAGAGCATTCTTCTGATGTGATAATGGGTAATCTTCCTGTTAATGATATTCCTGCAAAAGTCTTATTTGATACTGGTGCATCGCATTCTTTCATGTCATATCCTTTTGCATCGAAGCACAATTTTGACACAGAGGAATTATCTAAAGCTATGCAAGTTATTTCCCCGGCTAAGCGTTTGAGCTCTAGCATGATGGTTCCGAATGTCGGTATCAAGATGGGCGACTATAAATTTCTATCTTCTCCAATTGTTCTTGGTGACTCTGATATTGATCTAATTCTTGGGATGGACTGGCTTTCTAAGCACAAGGCTCAGCTTGATTGTGCTGCCAGGGAAATTCAATTAACACACTCTTCTAAGGATGTTATCATTTATGCCGCTCGTGATGAAACCATTCGGTTGTTTTCTCTCAATGAGAAGGGCGAATTGGATGCTATTTCTCAAATTCCAGTCGTTTGTGAGTACCAAGATGTCTTTCCAGAAGAGCTTCCAGGTATGCCTCCTCATCGGCCAGTCGAATTCGTTATTGATCTTGAGCCCAGTACTGAACCTGTTTGCAAGCGTCCTTACAAGCTTGGACCCAAGGAGCTGAAGGAATTGAAGAAACAGCTTGATGAACAAGAGCGTCTGGATTTGATCAGACCAAGTTCATCTCCATGGGGTGTTGGAGTTCTTTTTGTCCAGAAGAAGGATGGCACGGACCGACTTTGCGTCGATTACCGTCCATTGAATAAGAAGACAATCAAGAACAAGTATCCACTTCCCAACATCAATGAGCTTTTCGAGCAACTCAAAGGTGCTAAAGTATTCTCCAAGCTTGACCTTCGTATGGGTTATCATCAGATTCGCATTCGTGAACAACATATCCCCAAGATAGCATTCAGAACAAGCTATGGTTCTTATGAATATATTGTCATGTCTTTCGGCCTTGTCAATGCTCCTCCAACTTTCTCTCGCATGATGAACTTTATCTTCAACCCCTACACAAATGAATTCGTCTTGGTGTATCTCGATGATATTTTGGTCTTCTCCAAGAATAAGTCGGATCATGCCAAACATTTGCGATTGGTGCTCGACAAGCTCAGAGAGCATCAATTTTATGCAAAGTTTTCCAAATGTGAGTTCTGGCTTGATGAAGTTCTTTACCTTGGTCATATCATCTCTGCCAAGGGCATTGCTGTTAATCCGGCGAAGGTTTCTGCTGTTCTGAATTGGGAACCTCCTCAGAATGTCAAGCAGCTCCGCAGTTTTCTTGGTCTTGCAAGCTATTGCCAAAGATTCGTTGAGAACTTCTCTAAGATTGCAAAGCCTCTTTCCAATCTCCTCCAGAAGCATGTCAAGTATGTCTGGACGCCTGAGTGTGACGTCGCTTTCAACACCCTCAAAGAGAAGCTAGTCACAGCTCTTGTCTTAACTCCTCCTGATGAATCCAAGCCATTCAAAGTGTTCTGCGATGCTTCTCTTCAAGGTCTCGGTGCTGTGTTAATGCAAGAGAAGAAAGTTGTGGCCTATACCTCTCGTCAGTTGAATCCCAACGAAAAGAACTACCCCACTCATGATCTTGAGTTAGCTGCAGTTGTTCATGCATTGATAACATGGAGACATCTCTTATTGGGAAGGCAAGTGGACATCTACACCGATCACAAGAGCCTCAAATATATCTTCACTCAACCAAACCTCAACCTCAGGCAAACTTGATGGGTCGAAATGATTCAAGAGTACAATCCAAGTATTGAATATACTCCTGGCAAGGAGAATGTGATTGCAGATGCTCTAAGCAGAAAGGCTTATTGCAACAGTCTAATTCTCAAGCCATTTCAACCGGATCTTTGTGAAGCTTTCCGCAAGCTGAATCTTCAAGTTGTTCCTCAAGGCTTTCTCGCCAACCTCATAGTCTCTCCTACTTTGGAAGATCAAATTCGTGAGGCACAACTCCTAGATACCATGGTGAAGAAGGTGAAACGTGGTATTGACAAGGGCATTTCCAAATACAAGTGCTATCGCTTGGATGACAAAGATACTCTTTTCTTCGAGGATCGAATTGTGGTTCCTAAAGGCGATCTGAGAAAAGTCATCATGAATGAGGCACACAATTCCCTCCTATCCATTCATCCTGGAAGTACGAAGATGTAACATGACCTCAAGCAGTCATATTGGTGGACTCGAATGAAGCGAGAAATTGCTCAATTCGTGAATGAATGTGATGTCTGCAGAAGGGTGAAAGTAGAACACCAAAGACCAGCTGGTCTCCTCCAACCTCTTGCTACTCCGGAATGGAAGTTTGATCACATCGAGATGGACTTCGTGACTGGTTTTCCAAAGTCCAAGCGTGGAAATGATGCTATCTTCGTTGTCATTGACAAGCTTACTAAAGTGGCTCATTTTCTTCCTATCAAAGAATCTATCACAGCAGCTCAGCTGGCAGAGCTATACACCTCCAGAATTGTCTCCTTGCACGGCATTCCACAATTGATATCTTCAGACCGTGGAAGCATCTTCACTTCTAAGTTCTGGGACTCCTTTCAGAAGGCCATGGGTTCCAACATTCATTTCAGCACAGCTTTCCATCCTCAAACAAGTGGCCAAGTCGAGCGAGTCAATCAAATTCTCGAAGATATGCTCAGGGCTTGTGTCATCTCCTTTGGCATGAAGTGGGAAGATTGTCTTCCATATGCTGAGTTCTCCTACAACAACAGCTTCCAAGTGAGTTCGGGCAAGGCCCCATTCAAAATTCTCTATGGCAGAAAGTGTCGTACTCCTCTCAATTGGTCTGAGACAGGTGAACGCCAACTTCTTGGCAACGACTTGATCACAGAAGCCGAAGAAATGTGCAAAGTCATTCGTGAGAATCTCAAAGTCGCGCAATCGCGCCAGAAGAGTTACTATGATAGCAAGCACCGTGATTTGGCTTTTGAGATCGGAGACCATGTCTACCTCCGCGTCTCTCCAATGAAAGGCACTCGTCGCTTCGGTATCAAAGGGAAGGTTGCCCCTAGATACGTGGGTCCTTTCAAGATCATTGGCAGAAGAGGCGATCTCGCCTATCAACTTGAGCTTCCATCCAACTTTACAAATGTGCACGATGTGTTTCACATGTCACAGCTTCGCAAGTGCTTCAAGACTCCTGAGCGCACTATCAACTTCGAAGAAATTGACCTCCAAGAAGATCTCTCTTATCATGAGCACCCCGTTGCTATTCTTGAAGAAACCGAGCGCAAGACTCGCAACAAGTCAATCAAATTCCTGAAAGTGAAGTGGTCACACCATTCCGACCGAGAAGCCACCTGGGAGCGCGAGGATCACCTCCGTTCCGAATATCCGGAGTTCTTTCAGTCCTAGATCTCGGGACGAGATCCTCTTGTAGTGGTGGAGTGTTGTAACACCCCGGATGTAACTTTCCCTCTTTGTAACTCCAACTCTTGCCATTTTCGGCTACATGCTATGATATTCCCTCCGTGGTTGGGTTTTGTTTTTCTTTTTGCATTTTGTTCATGTCATGCATCTCATATCATGTCATCATGTGCATCTCATTTGCATACGTGTTTGTCTCATGCATCCGAGCATTTTTTACGTTGTCCGTTTCGCAATCCAACACTCCCACGTGCACCGGCGCACCCCTCTTGTCTCTTTTCGTGTGCGGGTGTTGAACGTTCTCAGAAATGGACCGAGCCTTGCCAAGTGGCCCTGGTATACCACCGGTAGACCACCTGTCAAGTTTTGGGTCATTTGGAGCTCGTTTGGTACTCCAACGGTTAACCGCACTCTCGCAAAGGCCTCTTTTAAGTTGCAGCCCAACACCCCTCCAAAACAGCCCAATAACCCATCTAACTCCCCTCCATGCTCTCGGTCGTTCGATCACGATCGTGTGGGCGAAAACCGCACCTCATTTGGACTCTCCTAGCTCCCTCTATGCCTATATATACACCCCCCTTCCAAATTCGTGGATCCTCTCCCACTAACCCTAAAAATCCCAGATCCGCCGCCGCCGGTCGTGTCCGGAGCGGGCCGGACAACGTCCGCCGCCGCCCGCGCCTCTCAGCGCGCGCCACCTCCCACCGCTCCGGCCCGGGGAGCCCGGCCGCGGCCCTCCCGGCCCGCGCGCCGCCGCCGCCCGGCCCGCGCGCCCGCGCTCCGCCCCGCCGCCGACCCGCCGCCGCGCGCCTCCGACCACCGCCGCGCACTCACTGCCGCCGACTCGCCACCGCACACTT